>NC_035166.2:22659456-22818733 GCF_001659605.2 Manihot esculenta | reverse complement strand
CTATCAAGGCTTACACAAGGGGGCAGAATTAGATATCACGTGAAACTCCAAGCAGCTTCCTTCCTAACCCAGCTCCTTTCATCCGGCTTCTGATCTGCTGGACTTCCTCCCACTGGCCTACATTCGCATAGATATTTGACAACAGGACATAGGCTCCATCATCACTCGGGTTTAATTCCATCACCATTTTGGCTGCTATCTTCCCAAGCTCAACCTCTCCATGTAGTTTGCAAGCAGCGAGTAGCGTTGCCCACAATAAAGCATCAGGTTCAGTAGGCATACTTTTAATTAACTTTTCAGCCTCTTTCAATTTCCCTGAACGACCCAGGAGATCAACCATACAAGCATAATGACGGTTATTGGGCTTAATGCCAAAGTCTTTGGTCATTGAATTAAAATGGAAGTAGCCTTCCTCAACCAAATTGGCATGGCTGCAGGCAGACAAAACCCCAACAAAAGCCACTGAATCAGGTCTAATTCCTTGTTTTCTCATTTGCTCGTACATTTTTAAAGCCTCTACACCTTTTCCATGCTGAGCATAGCTAGCAATCATTGCTGACCAGCATACTAAATCAGGTTCATCAACCTGATCAAATGCTTTACCGCAATCCTCAATGTTTCCACATTTAGAATACATTGTAACAAGTGAACTTCCGATTGAAACATTTGAATCTAAGCCCATTTTTATGATATGGGCATGCAGTTGAGTCCCAATGTCCAATCTGTTTAAAAGTGCAATAGCCCCAAGAACAGATGAAACAGTGAATGAGTCTGTTGCGAAATTAGACATTAACATTTCATGAAACAGAAATACTGCCTCTTCAGGTAGCCCATTTTGTGCATATCCTGAAACCAAGGATGAGCATGAAACCTGATCTTTTTCAGGAAGCATGTCAAACACTTTCCTTGCCAGCTTCAGAGCAGCACATTTTGAATACATAGTGACAAGTGCACCACCAACTAGTGCTTCTCTGCCCATCCCAGCACGGAAAACATACCCATGAATTTCCTTACCTTTCTTTAAGGAACGAAGACCAGAACATGCAGCCAGAATTGCAATAAAAATCATCTGATCAGGTCTAGTTCCTTCAGCCAGCATATTTCTAAAAAGCTCAAAAGCTTGATTTGTGCAGCCATGCTCTGTGAAACCACTGATCATAGATGTCCATGAAATATTGTCTCTGACTGGAATATGCTCAAAGACTTTGTAAGAATCCTCTATACTACCACACTTAGAGTACATCGTGAAAAGAGAACTACCAACGGAAAGATCAAAGACAAATCCGGTTTTAAGAATGTAGCCGTGGATTTGCCTCCCTAAATTCAAGCAGTCTATGACACTTAAGACACTAGAAAAACAAAAGCTATCCGGTCTCAGACTCTCCTGGAGCATTATTTGCAACAATTCAATTGCCCTTTGGGAGCTCTTATTCTGAGCCAAAGAAGAGATCATAATGGACCATATACCTGGGTTCTTTACGTCTTCCATTTCTCTAAATACCAACTCTGACAAATCAATAGCATGTAATTTTGCATACACATTAACTAAAGCAGCCTGCACCACTGGATCCAAATAGAATCCAGTTTTCAAAATCCAGGTATGAATTTGGATTGCCTCTTTAATCATATCAGGTTTGGCACAAGCATTAAGTACACTAGTAACAGTAAAGTTGTTTATTTCCTCCTTTATCATCCTCATTTCTTTGAAAAATCTGAGGGCAGATATAGAATCATCCCTTTTAACAAAACCAGATATAATGGCAGTCCATGAAACTACATTGTGAACTGGCATCCGAGAGAATTCCTTAACTGCTTCACCAATATCCCCACATTTGGCATACATATCAACTATGGCAGTCCCTACAAAGACATCTTTTTTTCCACATTTAATCACCCACCCTTGAACTCCTTTTCCAATTTCAATTTCTTCGAGAGTAGCACAAGCAGTTAAAATGCTTGAGAATGTAAAACTATTAGGCATCAGAGATTTGCAACACATTTGGCTGAAAAGATCCAAAGCAACCCAATATTCCCCATTCCTAACAGCCCCACAGATGATAGAATTCCAACAAACCACATTCTCGCATGACACATCACAAAACACCTTCAGAGCATCATCTAACTTACTAGTTTTTGCGAATAAGTCTATCATTCTCGCCCGAACATAACCATTTGCATAAAACCCATTCTTTATTGCAAGTGAATACACCAGCTCACCTAATAAAGGAGATTGCAAAGCAGCACAAGCAGAAACAGCACTCCCGTAGGTGAAATCATTCGGCTGAAAACCAGAAAAATGCATACTACAAAAGAATCTCCACGAATCCTCAAACAACATATTATGAATGTAACCAGAAATCATGATATTCCAAGAAATAACATTTAGTAGAGGAATTGTATCAAATAATTTGACGGCATAAAGCATGGCACCAGAATTACAGTACCTATTAAGTAAGCAGTTAGCAATAACAATATCAGAGTGCAACACAGCTGTTTTAAGCAAATGGGAATGAATAATTTTAGTGTCTTTGAAAGCATGATGGGTGGATTTGGTGTAGTTACTGAGCAATTGAAACGGGTCAAGAAAAGGAACAGGATGTTGCTGTTCATATTTGTTGGCATGAAATGACAAGGTACGGATTATGGATACTGAAGATATGAATTTGGTAAAGGAGATTGGAACTATCTTGGTTTGGAGGTTCTGATTGATGAGAGAATTCATTTAGTCGAATTCCTACTCGAAAGAAACTGCCCAGGCGAAGGAAGAACTTTGAGGAGCGGTCTTCCGAAAGCGCGGGTAGTCGACCTTCGTTCCCTCTATATAAATTTTGGCAGAATCGAAGTGAGCAATTGTCAAGATGGCCGAGTTGGTCTAAGGCGCCAGTTTCAGGTACTGGTCCGAAAGGGCATGGGTTCGAATCCCATTCTTGACATTTGAATTTTATATTTAATAACCAATAATCGTTGACCAATCGCTTACTGCTATTTTAGAGTTTATATATAAACTAAATGGATTCCTAATTATTAATTAATCACGCTCTGATTTCCATTCAAATAAGTACTAATTTATTTTATTTTATTTTTTATTACCAATAGATCCCAAATGATAACTGAGATACCGAGCCAATTAAACTTCTAAATATATTTTTCAGTAACTTTACTCTTTCTGCAATGCTTGAGCATGCATTTGCTTGCTTGGAGGGATGGAGACATGGTGAAATATTGAATGAAGAGGAAACTTTTCAGCTATTTTTTTCATTATTTTATTTTTAATATTTTAAATTTTATAAGTTTCTATATTTATTAGACTCTCAATTAATTAATTATACGACGTGATAAAATATTTAAAAAATTAAGCAATCATTAATTAAGAAAATAATTCTGACTTAACAAATGACAAAATGTGATTCAACACTAGTGAAATTTAACACTCAAAGTGCATATAAGTTCCTGGTTGATGGTTTTCGACATAGGGAAGGGAGCGAGATATGGAAACGGTTCTGGAAAGCTAAAGTTCCCCCAAAGTGCTCAATTTCTGCTGGCGGGCTCTAGTTAATGTTGTCCCTTGCCTCTCGTCACTTCAGTCCAAGAGAGTCCCAGTTGATCCTTCATGCCCGCTGTGTCATGTAGCCCCTGAGAATGTCTTGCATATTCTGATTCAGTGCCCTTTTGCCCGCAGCTGCTGGTTAAGCTCGCCGTTGGGTTGGCCTGCGCCTTCTGCATCTTCTTTAAATGAGTGGTTTTCTTTAGCCTTCTCTTCTGCTTCTGTGGAAAATGCCTCCCTTATGCTAATGATCTTATGGGCTTTGTGGCAAAATAGGAACAATGTTGTATGGAAGGGCCAGGGTCAGACTGCGAGTGGTGTGTTCTTCATGGCTCTGAATTTTTTGCAGCAATGGAAAGCAGCCCGGGTCGTATTCTCAGTAAGCACCATTATCGACCCGGCTCGCCCGATCTGGTCTCCTCCGCCGCACGGTTGGATCAAGGCGAACATTGACGCCTCTTTAAGCTTGCAACGAGGTTCGATAGGTTTCGGTTGTGTAATCCGGAAGGATGATGGGAGTTTTGTGGCTGCTAGAGCAGGCTCTTTTTATAGCCAGATGGATGCAAAGTGTGCTGAAGCTATAGCATTCCGGGAAGCATTAAGCTGGATTAAAGAGTGTGGATGGGATCGAGTTCTTTTTGAATTGGATATTCAGGTACTTGTGATGTCAGTTAATTGTGTTTTGTTAGATGATTTATCGTCTTTTGGCCTTTTGGTTCAAGATTATAAACTGCTTCTATCTAGTTATGATGAAGCAAAGTGTGTTTTTGTTAATAGATCTGCGAATGATGTCGCTCATGTTCTAGCAACATCGGCTCATTCTGAGTCAGGTCAAGGAGTTTGGATTGATATCCCTCCTCCTCACATTGTTTCTTTGTTCTCTTTGAATTAAATGAAGTTTTCTTGTTATTTCAAAAAAAAAACAATAAGAGTTACAATATTAAAGAGGACTTTGAAATTATTATGCTAATATTTATTGACAATAATTAGAGTCAACTTTCAGATATTATATTAAATCCTAATCAACCATCGGCTTGGCTTTCAATTTTTTTCGGTTTCTTATATGTCCTGCCAATTTGTCTTCTCCAAAATAGATAATGCTTTTCCCGGACAATAATTTACATATTCATTGCTTATTTAATTATGACTTCTTGGCCAAGGAAATGATCCATAATCAAGAGTCAGAGAAACAACTTTTGACCAGCAACTCAAACAATTATGCAGCAAATTTAAAGATTTGGGTGGCATGCCCTGGACAAATTGAAAGAGAATATGGAAGAGGAAAATAAGGTGAAGCTACATGGAATGTGGGCTAGCCCTTATGTTAAGAGGGTGGAATTAGCCCTCAGAGCTAAAGGCATACCTTATGAATACATAGAAGAAGACTTGAACAACAAGAGCCAATTGCTCTTCCAATACAACTCAATTCACAAGAAAGTCCCTGTACTCGTACACTATGAAAACCAATAGCTAAATCATCTGTCATACTTGAATACATTGATGAAACATGGAAGGGAGCTCCTCAGCTCTTGTCTGATGATCCTTATCACAGAGCTCAAGTTCGTTTCTGGGCTGCTTTCATCCAACAACAGGTCAAAGTTTATTTTCCTAACATCGTCAAATAAGAATTTCCTATCTTCATTAATCTATGAAGCTAATCAACTAACAGATAGCGAGACTATTTTTTCTTGCTTCTAACTGATAATGTCAATTCTGTGAGATTGTAGTTGATTGAAGGCATAGGACGTATAATCACAAGTGATGGAGAAGCACAAGAGAGAGCCACTAAGGAACTACGGGAGAAGATGAACGTATTTGAAGAGGAAATGAAGTTGTTTCCTAGTGGTCCAATTATTCAAGGTGGTAACTTGGGACTCCTCGACATTCTAGTGAGTGCAACATTCAGCCCCTTCAAAGCTCAAGAAGAAGTGAGTGGTGCAAAAATTTTAGACCCAAAAAGGAACCCATTGATATTTTCGTGGGTCACCACCTTGAATCAGATGCCCATAGTGAAAGGGGCACTACCCTCACACGAAAAGCTTGTGGCACTTCTGCACTTTATTAGGAAAACTCGTCTTGAACTTTCTGCTTATTCAATTGTATTATGTCATGTGCTGAGCAATCCCAACCCCAAAAATCACTCCAGCAGTGCGGCACTCAACTCAGTCCGTCGAGCCAAGTCAGCCTAACCTCACAATACGCACAGCGGGAAGCAAACAAAAAGGTTGTGAAGAGCTAAACCAATTCTTATGGGATGAAGGAAGCTAAACAAGCTAAACTAGCTAGAAGGGAAGAGAATTGGGGAAAATGGCTTTTATATTACACTTGAAAAAATTTACAAGGCAAGTATACAAGAAAACTCACAAATGCACTACAAAATGTGTACAAGGTGTCCCAATGGCTCTTTAGATGTAAGAGGCTTCCATTCTCTTAAATAATCTGCCAATAGGGGTATTTATAGGCAAATGAGGGTGCTTAGCCGACTTAGTCACATGGATGGTGATTTGCCACATGTATGGGTCTGTTTGGGCGGTTTGGGAGCTGTCTGGGACGTTCTGAAATTTTCTGGAATTTTCTGGCAAATTCTGGCAGCTATGAACCTCGCTTTGGCTTCCCACAGGCCTGCATGCCCCGCGCGTCCTTAGCCCACCCGTGCCCCTCTGCCTGTGGCTAGCAGCTTCCACCAACGCCTGGAGAATCCTCGAAGCTTCTCGAATTCTCGCGCGTCCTCCAGCCCACGTGAACCTCGTTTGCCAGCGCGGCCTGCCAGCGTCATCCCATGCACGCGGCCAACCAGCACGCTCCCTCTGCACGCGCTGCCTGCCAACGTGCCCAGTGAATCTCATCTGCGCCTGGACATCTCCGGATGTCCCTGGAACCTTCTCGAATGTTCCAACCCCATTGAACCTCCTTCCATCTGGTGACGCCCCCAGCTTCCAGCACCTTCCCCATGCTGGGTTGGCTCAATTGCACCCCGTTGGGCCTGCCAATCGCCAAATTGCCTCCATTGCCTTCGCCAGCCCGGCTGGCCTGCTGGGCTCCACGCTTAGCCCAGTCTCCCAGTGAACCTCGCTTGCTAGCCCTCCTGGCCCTCAAGTCTACCTGTTTTCCCCAACTGTGCCAGTCACATTTGGCACCCACGGGCCCATTCAACCTGTCTGCTGGCCAATCTGCCCCAGTTGGCATTTTCACCCTCCGACCAGCAGCACAAGCCCATTGAACCTCATTTGGGCTGCTACACAGGCCCAAATGCAAAATTGGCTCCAATAACCCGTAAAGCCAATTTTCCTTCCAATTTTGGGGGTCCTTGGTCCCATCACCTTTGGACCGTGACATTCTCCTCCACTCATACCCGCGACGCCCTCGTCGCGTCTTCTTCGCTTGCCCATCACCACATGACCAAACTTTGGACCTCTTCGCATCACCCTTGTGCAAAGTTGTGGAGGACCCCTTCGTATGTCCACCTACATACGAAGCGTTGCCTTCAACCTTCTCCTCAAGTTCACTAGTAGCATTTCCCTCGTCCTTGTGGCTAGGTGACTTTGTCATCCCCTCGGCTTTGCACCTACTTTTGCTCCTCCTTGAGCGTCGTCGCCTACGCCTCCCTTGCTTTGGCGAAACCACATCCCTTGGACTTTCAGCTACTTTGGACCCCTCGTCCATGGCACCATCCACCTTTTCCCTTGGTGGTAGCTCCCTCAGCAACTCCATACCCTTTTGGTCCCCACATTCCCCTAGGTCCTTCTTCAAACACGAAGATGAAGATGATGAGGTACCTGCTTCCTCATCTAGCTCCTCCAAATTTTCCACCCGTCTAAGTGCTCCACACACTTGTAAAGAACCTAAGTATGCCACCCTTGGCTCCAACGGAGTCTCCTCATTGCTTTGCACCCTAGCAACAAGCTCACTCCTCCTTGAGCATTCACCATTTCTATGAGGACCTTCGCAAAAATAACACCATCGCAAAGGTCTACTCTCCTTAGGGACATCCTCCTTGCCTAGTAGAGGAATGGATGAAGTGGACTCACAACTCCTATCTTTCTTCAAACTCTCCACCTCACCATTCATCCTACTCAACTCCTCTACTAATTTCCCAAGTTCACCCCTCAACAACATATTCTCTTCCTTAAGTGCGACAATTTCACTAAGGAGGGAGGATCTCGAAGACTCACCATCCTTAACCACCTTGTCGATGGCTTCATTTAGTGCTCCTTGCACCTCCTCGCGAACCTCGTCCATGCTAGACTCAAGTTCCTCAAGGTGGGACTCTATCTCCTCGAACCGTTGATCATCATCGACAAGTCGCAATTGCACCCTTGCGAGCTCGACCTCAAAATCTCCTAGCTCTGCTCTCACTTGGCTAGGTTTCTTTGGCTCCAACTTCCTCCTTAGGTCGCCATGCTCCTTCCCTTATGGAGCACCCAAGCCAACCGCCACAACTTCCTTTGTCGGGCTTGACATTGTTGGCAAGATTTGCTTCCTTCCAATGAAAACCTCCTTTCTTGCAAAAATGGGTGGGGGAAAACCAAGTACTCTTCTTGAATTGGTCGCTGGTAAAAATTATACTCCTTTGGCATCACGCAGAAAGAACCTCTCTGCACTACCCCTGTAGGCAGTTTTGAACCTCACTGGTTACTTTTCCCAGCACACAGATTTTTCTCCCCTGAAAATCTGCCACCAATGCCCAGGAATCAACCTCACAATTCTGGATAGGTTAACCTCGCTGGACTGTTCTTCTGCAGCCAAAAATACCCTTGCTGAGATTGCTCAGCAACTGGCAGAAATAACCTCACTTCCTGCCAAACTAGTGCCCCAATGATCCTGGCAGACTCTTGCCCAGAATCAGCTGGAAATAACCCCACAATGGCAAGCTGAACCTCGCTGATGCAGCGACACCAACCTTCTGGTATCTCGGCAAAAGAACCTCTGATGCTTTCAATATCTTCTCAACAGTGGTTTCTTCGCCCAACTGAACCTCACTTCCCCGCAGTGATGTCCAGATGAACTCCAGTCGCAGCAGTGACGAACCTCACAGTGTGCTGCTGCCAGCCAACCAAAACCTCACAAAATAGGCTCTAATGGCTCTGATACCACTTGTCACGTGCTGAGCGATCCCAACCCCAAAAATCACTCCAGCAGTGCGGCACTCAGCTCAGTCCGTCAAGCCAAGTCAGTCTAACCTCACAATACACACAGCGGGAAGCAAACAAAAGGGTTGTGAAGAGCTAAACCAGCGCTTATGGGATGAAGGAAGCTAAACAAGCTAAACTAGCTAGAAGGGAAGAGAATTGGGGAAAATGGCTTTTATATTACACTTGGGAAAATTTACAAGGCAAGTATACAAGAAAACTCACAAATGCACTACAAAGTGTGTACAAGGTGTCCCAATGGCTCTTTAGGTGTGGGAGGCTTCCATTCTCTTAAATAATCTGCCAATGGGGGTATTTATAGGCAAATGAGGGTGCTTAGCCGACTTAATCACGTGGATGGTGATTTGCCATGTGTCTGGTCTGTTTGGGCAGTTTGGAAGCTGTCTGGGACGTTCCAGAATTTTCTGGCAGATTCTGGCAACTATGAACCTCGCTTTGGCTTGCCACGGGCCTGCGTGCCCTGCGCATCCTTGGCCCGCCCGCGCCTAACAGCTTCCACTAGCTCCTGCAGAATGCTCGAAGCTTCTGGAATTCTCGCGCGTCCTCCAACCCCTGTGAACCTCGTTTGCCCGCGCGGCCTGCCAGCATCGTCCTACGTGCGCGGCCAACCAGCGTGCTCCCTCTACACGCGCGGCCTACTAGCCTCGCGCGGCCTGCCAGCGTGCCTAGTGAACCTCATCTGCGTCTGGACATCTCTGGATGCCCCTGGAACCTTCTCGAATGTTCCAGCCCCATTGAACCTCCTTCCATCTGACAACACCCCCCGTGCTGGGCTGGCCCAATTGCACCCCGTTGAGCCTACCACTCGCCAGATTGCCTCCATTACTTCGCCGGTCCGTCTGGCCTGCTAGGCTCCACGGCTTGTCCAGTTTCCTAGTGAACCTCGCTTGCTACCCCTTCCAGCCCGCCAGTCACCTCTGGCACCGACAGGCCCGTTCAACCTGTCTGCTGGCCAATCTGCCCCAATTGACATTTTAACCCTCCGACCAGCAGCACAAGCCCGTTGAACCTCATTTGGACTGTCACACAAGCCCAAATGCAGAATTGGCTCCAACAACCCGTAAAGCCAATTTACCAGCGGCACAAGCCCGTTGAACCTCATTTGGACTGTCACACAAGCCCAAATGCAGAATTGGCTCCAACAACCTGTAAAGCCAATTTTCCTTCCAATTTTAGTGGTCCTTGGTCCCATCACCTTTGAACTGTGACAATCCGTGACAATTAGCTTTTGGCTAGGCAACTATATTCCTGCATAATCGGCTAATCGCCCTACTTGAGTGAAAATAATCGAGGCGACTGGTAGCTTCCGCAATTGGTTGAATTTTCTGAGAGCAAACATCAATTTTACTTGTCCATTGCATTTTGTGTTATAATTGCCTGCACAATAAGAACATGAATTGCCTTACAACCCCTTGCTCAAAAATCTCTCCCAAATTTACTCATTCTTTTGACATAGAGATAAAACTATATTTTTCATTGCAGCCAAAATTACAAGAATAAACATATAATCCCTACACGTAACATCAAGTCTATTTTCATATAAATCAATTTGTTGAAGAAGATTCTAAGACAAATGGTCATTCGTGTTTAAAGCAGCCATCCATAAAAATCGTATTTAAAAGTCAAAATTTCACTTGCAAAACTTTAAGAATTTCATTGTCTCATCAACTTCTTGAAGATAACTTTTCTTTGGCCTTCTGAATCTTCAAAACCTTCTTCACAATTTTCTGCTCTTCCACCAAAAAAGCACGGATGATCCTGCAGAATTCCAATGAAATTGAAGGCAATTATACAACAAAGTAAAAAAGCATCCAGCACAAATGAATGCGAATCACTTTTGGAAAGAAAACAAATGAAGCTGAAAATTATGGATTGAAACAAACCTCTCCCTGACTGCGCTTCCAGACAATACACCACCATATGCACGGTTCACAGTTCTCCTATTCCGAGATAACCTAGACCTCTTGTATTCAACAGGCCTCAAGTGAGGAATCTGCAAATACAGCAAAATGAATGATAATTAACACCAAGCTAGGGGCATATACAAACAGAAATTAATTATCGACGCACATAAATGAACTAACAAGTGGGATGAGTGACGGAAATGCAGACAACTCACAACTTACAAATTACAATTCTCAATTTCAAGAAAGTAACACTATTAAATGAAGTCATTCAAAATATAGTGTCATGAAGAAAGATGCAGAAAAAACTTTGAGTTGTTATCGACTATAGAAATGAATTACCTAAAAGAAAGCAGATCCATAAGTAAAATTAACAGGGCCAAAATTTGTAAGAGCAGCGTTTGATAAAAATCCATTGACCTAACCTAAATTTAGAAACAGTTCATACGAAAGCTATAGAAATAGATCATAAAACACGAATCTTGTGGAACCCACTTTGAGCTTGAGGGAAGGATTCCCCATTATTTGGGAATGAAATTTAAATTGAATATATATTAACTAAACTATAAACTACTAAATAACTTCGATTAACCATTTTGAGTCAAGTGGAAAGTAGGTTCAAAAAGTTATTTAGATCAGTTTGGATCATACTATTACAATTGATATCAGAGTCGCCCTGAGTCAGAAAATTGTGCGCAGCTGGTGAGTTTGCCAGGAAATGGCTACCCGTACGGAACGAGGTAGAGCTGCCCGAGGGTCCACTCCTGGTGTACCAAACTACCAATTGTAATCCAATTCAGCGCAGCAATTGTAATCCAATTTAGCGCAGCAAAATTGCAATGGGAACATTGCGAAATTTAGTGGGGGAGAGTTGTGGAGTAGTTTATAGCTTAGCTAATACACATTCAATTTAAATTGCATTTGCAAATGATGTGGGAAAGTGGGTTCACTTTCCCACATCATTTGCAAATGCAATTTAAATTGAATATGTATTAGCTAAGCTATAAACTACTAAATAACTTGGATTAAACATTTTGGATCAAGTAAAAAATAGGTCCAGAAAGTTATTTAGGTCAATTTGGACCTGACTATTACAAATCTATTGGACAAGAGAACCACAAACTCTCACCAAAATTGACATCTGTAAAAATAGATCAAAATTAGCATCAGCAAAGAAATTGGCATGAGCATGCCATCTAGCATTGTAGTTGGAAGACCAGTAAAGGTTATTGCACCAAACTTAAAAACACTTTCCACTCATAGCTGGAATAGAAGGCCCTATAAAGCACGGCATTGCATCACTTTATATTGAAACAACAATGCCTCCCCCCAAACCCACAATCCAAAAAACAATACCTTGTTTGGGCAGCCAATCATTATACTGATCATGGTTACCTTTTCTACAACACTCCTAAGTTTGTTACAGTTCTTTTGCATTCTAACAACTTCAACTTCAGCTTATCTGTTTGATGGATATAAAGCTGTTACCAAAATTTTTGTGCTTATTTTGCACTACCTCATGCATCAATTCTCAGTTTGAAGTTCATGACACATACAAGCAAGCAAAAATTGGCTAATAGAAAATCCCCTTCTATGTTGTATAACACTTATGGCCTATTTCATCTGGATTAAAAAAAAAGGTATTAGATATCAGATATAAACCATCAATATATAGTTTCAATACGGTCAAATGTAAGATACACTAAGGAGTCATTGGTTATTAGAAAATACAGGGGAGAGTATAATGCATACCCCTTGGATTCTTTTTCCGGTAACAGGACATTTAGGCCCATTAGCTCTCTTCTTGGTGGTCTGATACACAAGCTTCCCACCTAGATTTCAACCGACAAAAAAAAAACAAAAGAAAAAAAAAAAAAAAAAGCAGAATTTATCAGTCAAAACAACACAAGCACCTATACATGAAACTGATAATAAAAATAGTCCAATCACCATGAAACAAAAGGGAAATGAACGATTGTGCATATTCTGTGAGCATTAATTCTTTTGCTTTCAGCGATTTAAACACGACCTTATAAGTCCGTTTGTAAAAAACATAATTCCTACTGCATTAATCCATTCTCTTTGAAATAAATACTAAAAAGCTGTAATTAATCAAGAATTGAAGCTCTTTGAACCAGCGCATCTAATCCAAAATTTAGGCACAAGAGAGACGCTTAATTAAGAAAATTAAGGCCCAGGGTTTTAGACGTGGTGTAGATCATAGCAGAAAGGAACATACCAGGGGTTTTGACGACACGATGCTGGTTGGACTTAGTAGCGTAGCTATGGCGTTTCCTATACGTAAGACGCTGCACCATTTTTGCTTCTTTCTCTAATCCTCTCTTTCACGCACACACACACACGCGACACGGAGCCGAACTGGAGAGGTGAGAGAGAAAAGAAGCGTAGACAATGCCCTAGAACCAATAGCTGTCGCTTTTCCATTTAACGGCTGAGATTTTATCACCTATTGTTATTGTTATCTAATATTTTTATGATAATTCCTATTTTACATAAATTTTATATTTCACTTTAAAATTTTTTCAACATGAATTGATTTTTTTAATCAGTCATATTAAAAAAATATATGATATTAATGAAAATTGAAAACAATTTTAAAAACATATAAATATAAATATTTTCAAAAAATTAAAATTGAAATCTATAATATTTATACTTTTGATTTTATAAGTTTATATGTAATGATATATATTTCTATAAATTAATTATTTTATAAAAAATTATTACATAAACAAAGAATAATGACATTTTTAAGAATATAAAAATGTTAATATCTTAAAATATAAAAATAATAAAATATTCATATAAATAACAGAATAAGATTTTTTAATTAATAATAATATTATTAGTTTTAATGTAATTTTTATCCTATTTTGTATAAAAATATGTTTATATTTTTTGTAATATTAATTTTTATTAATGTAATAAATTTTTAAAAAATATACTTTATAAAAATAAAATTATTTTATATAAATTTATAATAAAAAAATTAATTTCCATGAAATTTAATTTATTTTTATAACGATATATTTTATGAAAATAAATTTAATTAAACTTTGTATTTTCACTCCAAATCAAATGAGTTGAATTTAATTTTTTTAGCTAATTAAATCTCGACAATATTCTTTTTTTGAAGTAGAGTTTAGTCAACCCCAGTCACATATGGAGAGAAATCTAAACACCACAGTTTATTTTAGCTAATGGAGCTTTTAAACGGGTTGGAGATGGGAATTCAATTCATATTTGGAAAGACCCATGGTTGCTCGACATCCATAATCCAGTAATACAAACTGAATTACAGGAGAAGTTACGGATTTGGAGAGTTCTTAGAGGTTTGTTATCATGGAAGATTGCTTTGCGAAGAAGATATATTAATGTTGATGCCACATGTCCAATCTGTGGTTTATATAATGAAACTGAAAAGCATGTGTTGTATGGTTGCATCTTGGATCAAGATGTTTGTTACTTGTCTATTGTTGGTTGGCAAGCTATAAACTCATTGTAGTCATGGATAACAAATCTGTTGCAGACGGTACGCAAGGAGAAAGTGCAGAAAGCTTTCATGGTGATATGGAATGTATGGACTAATCGAAATGACGTGGCTTCGTAGCAAAAGATACAGAAAAGCACAATCTATTTTGTCTTGAGCACGATGGCTTCTAGTTGAGTGGCAGCAAGCGCAGGGAAGTTTTAAGCTCAACGTTGATGTTTGTGTCTTGCCTAACGGGGATTATAGCTTTGCTATGATTATTCGAGATGCTAGAGGAATGTGTTGTGCTGGACGGATGAGACAATTTGGAGGAATACACGACCCAAATATTGGAGAAGCTCTTTGTTTTCAAGAGGCTTTAAGTTGGGTGAAGAATCTTTAATTCCTTCCCATTTGTGTGGAAACAGATTGCAAAACACACAATATTCTATAGCTCTTGTTTTTCAATGATGGTTACTGATTGTCAAGCTCTTATTAATTAGCTTTCAAACGTGTTAATTTTCATTAGAGTTAGTATCCGATTTCTGAAATTCTGAATTAAATCGAAGAATCAAACTGAAATTAAACTAAAATCATATCGAATTCTTATTGAATCAGAACCATACTATATATACATATATTTTTAAATAATTTATAATAATACTATAATTCATTTCAAAAAAATAATACTATAATTTTAATAATAAGTTTTATATATTATATAATTTCAATAAAATCACACAGGTTTAATCACAATATTGTTAATTATTAAATAATTCTTATAATTTTATTTAGCCAATTTAATTAATTAATTATAATTTATACTATTTAAATAGATTATATATATACATACTAATTGAATTATACTATTAAAATTATGATATTAAAATATAAATTACTAAAATAATTATATATATATATATATATATATATATGCAATTATAATTGTTATTATTATTTATATGTATATAATAAAAATATTAAATTATTATATTTTTTAATCACTAATCAATTATTAAATATTTATAATGGTATAAATTTAACTAATTTTATTAGTGAACTAAAGTTCACACTACCTAAATATTATATATATATATACTATCTCAATATTAATATAATTATATTAATAAAATATAAATTCTTAAAATAATTATATATAGATTGGTATATGTATGCATTTGTACTTATAATTGTTATTAGTAGCTATATAAATATATATAATTATTATGTATTTTATTCACTAATTAATTATTAAAGGTTTATAAAAATATAATTTAACTAATTTAATTAGTTAATTATATACTATCTCTATATTAATAGAATTTATACTAATAGAAGATAAATTATTGTTGATTCAAAAACAAAGAAGATAAATTATTAAAATCATTTATATATATATATATATTTATAATTACTATTATTACTCTTTATATATATAATCGTTAATTAAATTATATATATTAATAAAATATAATTTGATAAAATAAAAAAAATTAAATTAAAATAATTGTGACTATTTTAAAAAAATATATTTAGTTACACTTTATAATTTTAGATATTATCTAATTTTAGATAAAATTACATAAAATTGTTTTAAAAAATCAAATAAATTTACCACATGTCATACAAATAATAAAAATTTATTTAGTTAAAATTTATTTCTTGTGGAAACATTTGTAACAAAATTTTAAATATCTTATATATTTTAAATAAAAATATTATCTAATATTATGAATATTTGATATTATTTTAAAATTTAAATGAAATTTATTAATTTAACATAAATAATATTATTATTATGTTAAAAATATTTAATTATTTTATTTAAATTAAAATTTTATTATAATAACAGATAATTATATAAAATTAAAATTGAAATAAAAATTAATATTAAAATTAAACTGAAACAAAAAAAAAATACATAGAGTGGTACAGGAATCGTACTGAAATTTACTTTTAATTTTAATTTTAAAAATTTTAAAAATTAACTTTCGATTCCGAAATGATTTATTCTGATTATTGTAAGAAAAATCATTCTACAACCAAAATTAGTGTATTTTCATTTTGTTAAAAAAATCAATAAATATGATGGTTTTTAATATATACTTATATATGTACTTTTAATATATACATAAGCGGATAGCAAGTGTATGTAAATAAATTTGATATTTAAATTTTTATTAATTTTAAATAAATTTGAAAATTCTGAAATTTAAGTTTTTATTAATTTTAATTTAAATATATTTTGATGTAAATACATATTTAAAAAAATCTTTATCGTTTTTATTGAAGTGAAAAATAAATTTTAATTTAATATAATTTTTAATAATAAAATATTATTTTTATTTAAAATATAAAAAATTCAGTGCTTTAATTAATTTAAAAAATAGTAAAAAATTTTAAAACTATAAAAATGAAAATGTTATTATTAAAAAAAATTATATTAGCTGAAGGACTTATTTATTTTTAAGAATTTAAAGAAAAAAAATTGAATTGCACATATTTAATCGTGGAAAAAAAAATAGAGAGGGACAATTATACTTATTTAAACTCTACATATTTATATTATCATCATCAGTCCACAGCCACGGTTACAGAACCAGGGAGGCATGGACTATGACTGAAACCGGCTAATGAGCAGTTCCCTTACCCACTGCCTCTCTCTGTTGAATAGTTGCAAGACCCTAACATCCCTCAAGCAAATCCACGCCAATGTATTCAAAACCGGCCTCGACACCGACCCTTTCCTGGTCGGAAAACTACTCCTCCACTGCACAGTGGCACTCTCCGATTCTGTGGACTACGCTTGGAGCCTCTTTCGCCACACTCCAAAGCCAGATGTTTTCATGTACAACACCCTCATTCGAGGCCTTGCCGAATCGGATAAACCGCAAAATTCAATCATTGTATTCATTGAAATGAGGAAGAAATCACTTTCCTCTCCCGATAGTTTCTCATTTGCTTTTATTCTCAAGGCGGCCGCGAATTTAAGGTCTTTGGGAGATGGAATTCAATTGCATTGCCAAGCTTTGACTCATGGGTTAGATATCCATCTTTTTGTTGGAACCACTTTGGTCAGTATGTATGGTGAATGTGGGTGTATTGGCTCTGCGAGGAAGGTGTTCGACGAAATGCATGAACGAAACGTTGTTGCGTGGAATGCGGTGATCACTGCGTGTTTTAGGGTTGGGAATGTGAAGGATGCGAGGAAAATGTTTGACTTGATGCCCTTTAGGGACTTGACCTCGTGGAATGTGATGCTTGCGGGACATGTGAAAGAAGGGGAGCTGGAGCATGCAAAGAAAATGTTTTTGGAGATGTCTGTAAGGGACGATGTGTCATGGAGTACCATAATTGTTGGGTTTGCTCATAATGGGAGTTTCGATGAGGCTTTTGGGTTTTTTAGGGAGTTGCTGAGGGATGGGTCTAGACCCAATGAAGTAAGCCTGACAGGGGTGCTTTCAGCATGTGCACAGGCTGGGGCGTTCGAGCTTGGCAAAATATTACATGGGTTTATTGAAAAATCAGGGCTTATTTGGATTGTATCAGTGAATAATGCTTTACTAGATACTTACTCGAAATGTGGGAATTTAAGTATGGCTCGACTGGTGTTTGAACGAATGCCAGATAAAAAGAGCATTGTTTCTTGGACTTCAATGATGGTGGGGCTTGCAATGCATGGTCAGGGAGAAGAAGCTATAAGGCTTTTCCATGAGATGGAAAAGTCTGAAACTAGGCCTGATGGAATCACCTTTATTTCACTTTTATATGCTTGTAGTCATGCTGGATTGATCGAGCAAGGATGTGAATATTTTAGTAAGATGAAAGATGTGTACAATATAAAACCAGCCATTGAGCATTATGGTTGCATGGTTGATCTATATGGTCGAGCTGGTCAGCTGCAGAAGGCCTATGAATTTGTTTCTCAAATGCCAATTCCACCCAATGATATTATTTGGCGGACGCTTCTTGGTGCTTGTAGCATTCACGGTAATGTCAAGTTGGCTGAAAATGTAAAGGAAAGGCTTTCTGAGCTCGACCCGAACAACTCTAGTGACCACGTTCTTTTGTCAAACATTTATGCAGTTGCAGAAAAATGGAAGGATGTTGCTGCTGTGAGAAGATCAATGACCGATCAGAGACTTAAAAAAACTCCTGGTTGGAGCATGATTGAAGTTAACAAGATAATGTACACTTTTATGGCAGGTAAAAAACAAGATAAAATTATGGAGGAGGCTTATGAGATGCTGAAGGACATACTTTTGAGGCTCAGGGTTGAAGGAGGTTATGTTCCAGAGATTGGAACTGTTTTGCACGACATAGAAGAGGAAGAAAAAGAAGATTCGGTTTCTATGCATAGTGAAAAGTTCGCCGTAGCTTTTGGGATAGCAAGATTGTGCGAGGGAAAGACTATAAGGATAGTTAAGAATTTGAGGATCTGCAGGGACTGTCATGTGGTGATGAAGCTGATTTCTCAGGTTTATAAATTGGAGATTGCGGTAAGAGACAGAAGCCGCTTCCACTCTTTCAAAAATGGTTCCTGTTCATGTGGAGATTACTGGTAATTAAGGAACACTAAGCATTGAAGAATTATGCCTACTTAAACGCAAAGATTCTGTGATTTAAGAAGCGCAAATGTTACGACTGAAAAAAATGCGTACAGGAACAAAGCATTTGGTTCAATTATGACCATGAAACCGAAGGCCCCCATTACAATGTTTAGGAGAAATTTTATAATTCATACAGATGATGTGAATCCTAACCATTTAGGACCTAAGACATAGGGCTAATATTGTGATGAAAGGACTCTTGCCTAATTCTATTTCATTCTATAATAAGTAATCATAACTCTAAGTTACCTTATTTCACTTTGATTTATTGATCATCATTAAAATGCATATACAATTATTAAACCATATGAAAAGTCATGAAGAGCAAATGATTTTTTTCTACTAAATAATTTTAATATCATTTTTACCAGGTGACATTCCGTGTGAGATTGCTACTTAATTTTAAACACGATAAGTACATAATTAAATTAAGCTACCTTCATGAAAAATTTAAGCTTATTATCTTCTCTTTTCAATAAGGTATTTTATACCTAATTTTGATCTCTCTAGCTCCACATATAAATTTTCATTTATAGGTTGCCCTAAACCTAATACATGAATTTTGCCAAATTTGCCTATAAAATTGGGTTTAGGTGTCTTCCTCAAAATTTTAGCTCTACTTTTTAAAGATTCATTTAATTTTGGTTCACCTATTTTCATCATATACAAGTCTAGCTATAATATAATAAGTAATCATTTATTGTGGCAGAGCCATAAGGGAACCGGGTAGCTGATGCCTGTATGTTAAATTATAGTGATCAAGTACTGAAATTGTGGTATGGGAATTTTATACTGAAAAGAACTAATGTTGCTAACAAGGGAAGAAAGACAAAGCAGTTTACTCAACACAAGGGTTGGCTTTGGATTTCTAAGTTTTAATTATACCTTTTTTTTTTGTATTGTTCAAGCAGAACTACTTCCAATGATAATTGAGGTAAAAAAATTTTTTTACTTTGTTTTGTGAATTATAATAATGATTTGAGAGTTAAAAATTTTACATTTGTGATTATGTGAAATTATTCTATGAATGGAAAATGAATCTGGGTGAACCTATGACAACCATGGATGAAAAAGAATTAATTAAAAAAGCCATGAAGAACAGTCGTAAGATCGTATCATCACATGGCGTTGATTAGAGACGACATGCCGTTGCTCAACAGTAGGCCGCCCACAAACCGCTAAAACGCCACCGTGCGTAAATTATAAGAAACGACCCCAACTTTATTAGTAATAATGAAATACCAAAAGTCTCGTAATTTTAAAATCTCCTTTCAAAAATTTCCAAAAAAATCTTAGTGTGCTATGCTCTATGGCTATGCTTCAAGTACGTTGACAGTTGAAATTCGTCTCATCAGGCCCCTCCCTTTCTCTGTTCCCACAACCCTAGCTCAAAACCATGGCCTTCTCTGCTACATTCTTCATCTCTTCCCCACCGTATTTCACCCTTTCTTGCAGAAATTATAAATCATCTCTCTTTCCAAAATCCATTTTAGTCAAAGCTTCTTCAACTTCTCTGGATTATTCCACAGCCTCCGTGGCCGATAAACCGATTATCCCATTAAAGGTGAACCTGATCTCCACCATTACTTTTAGTAAAAGAATTGTCTTTGTAATTTATTTTTTGATTTTATCGTTACCTGAATATTGAGTAAGCTTTCTTATGTTCAAGTTTCGTTTTGACATTTATGTCACTTTGGTTCGTGTAGAAATTGTGTTTGAAAGCTGATGATTATGTGGAATAGTGGCTTTAAAAGTGGAAAACTAAGATGGTGGTTTAATTTGGTTAAGGGTCATTTGTGAATTTATGAACAAAATGAAATTGTAAGACTTTGTTCTGGGAGTTAATTTATTTGAAAATAACATTCAAGGATGAAAGCGGGCTTTAAATCTATGCACAGATGAAATTGGGATTAGATGTAATCAGAAGTCTTCTTCTTTTGAAATTAGAATAATTGAAGTCTCAGGCTGTAAGCTCTTGGTTTTGGCTCCCTCTGTAACCTTGTGTTAACTTGTGGTTTGACCTAATATTCATGTGGTTTCTCAGAGCTCTCTTACCGTAAATGTTGGCTGCTAAATTACATTTCGATGAAATCTAGACGGCAGCATCTATGAGGACGCTATAATCCATTTCAAGTAGCAAAATTTCCATATGAATCCATTATTAGTTTCAGTTTACTTCCTACAAATAGTGAGGAATTTGTGCATAATACGAAGTATGGTTTCACTCTCATGGGGTTGTTTTTACCCCATTATTCAACAACGTTAAATTATTCATTTCCAAATCCTTAATATGTGCAGCTATACTGTTTTATGCTAGGTCAAGAACTGTGCAGAAAGTTGTAATTTCCTTATCTAATCAGATTTTTTCTCTCTCTTCCGGCATTGTTCATTGTTATACTAGTAATGGAGTTTAGATACATGTGTCCTCATTATCAGTAGCTTTGCTTTCAGTCAAATAACTGGGAATGGAAACTTAAGGACAATTCTATCAACATATACTATGAAGAACATGTAAAGGAGAGCTCTGATCCACCCAAAAATATCCTTATGATACCAACCATTTCTGATGTTAGCACAGTTGAAGAATGGAGATCAGTGGCCAGAGACATTGTTCAACGTGTTGGTAAAATTAATTGGCAGGCTACAATTGTTGATTGGCCTGGTTTGGGTTTTTCTGACAGACCCAAAATAGATTACAATGCTGATATCATGGAGAAATTTCTGGTTGACTTCATAAACGCACCAGATAGTCCATTGCAGTACTCAGATGGTACAAAGTGATTATGTATTTTTTTTATTATCTTTATTCATCACTGGCAATATGAACTTTCATTCACTGGATGGCTTATATCATACTCCCCGTTAATGATGGCCTTACATATCACATTTTAATTAATCTACGTGTTCTGTGATTTTTTGAGATTTCTTCTCCTCTTGCTATTAGTTTTGCTTTAACAAAATGTTGCATGTTGGTCAAGAATATGTTCTGTCACAACTTTTACTATTTGTTACTTGTTTGAATGTTCATTTTCTTATAGCTAAGCTCCATCAGCTTCCCCCACCCCTCCACCCCAACCCAACAGAACAAGATAAAAAAAGTAGAAAAAAGAAAACTATAAATAAATAAAGTGAATTCTTACTCTTACAGTTTTCTTTCTCAGTTAAATGATTGATTTGTTGTCCTTAACACCGTTGTTCCGATCATCTTTGCATCTGTTGGACTTTGTACACTTGTTAGTCTCACTTTTCTTGTGACTAAACATTGGGTATTACCAGTTCAATACACTCCTTAGGAATTTTTGTTCACTCTGTTAGTTGACATCACTATGTCAGTTGGATTTTGTATACTTGGTACTCTTATTTGAGTCTCTTTTATCTTCTGGATGTAAAGCTGCAGAGAAGAGTTTTTTGTTTCTGTGGACTTCTTAGCGTGTCATGGACTGATGATGACATGTAGATTGAAAGCAATCTTAGAACCTTGAGTTTTCTTTCTTTGTCAATTGAATTGAAAAGAGAAACATCTTTCCAGCTTCTTAATGTGTCAACCCCCGCTGTGCCCATTTCATCTTTTTTCCATGGTCTATTATTTTATACTGGAAATTACTAGTGAAAAATTATTGACATGAATCTCGCTAAAAATTTGATGCAATTGATTCAGAAAAGGATTTGGTGGTCTTTGCTGGAGGGCATGCTGCCACAGTGATACTTCGTGCTGCGAAGAAGGGTTTGGTTAATCCAACTGCCATGGCTGCTGTTGCACCAACCTGGGCTGGTCCTCTTCCTATTGTTTTTGGTCGAGATTCCAGCATGGAAACAAGGTATCAAGAATTGTAGTACCATCTTAAGGGATATGAACAACTCGCTTTGTCAATCTAAGCAAGTAAAATATATCCATAGTATTATTAGTATCTGCGTTGCTTTAGAGGATTCAAAAATATAGGAGAACTATATGCGATTCAGGAAACTCAATTTGATCCATTTTACTCTACAATCAATTAAATACAGCAGGGTTAATCTGTTTCTTTTTTTGTTCGTGCAATGGTAATTTCTGGATTTCCATGTCCTATGGTTAATTTTCTTTTTCCTTATATGGCTGAACTATCATGGGTCCTCCTTTATATGGCCTTCTCCTAGCTTTCATCAGCAAATGTTGTCAGTTTCTTCTTGTTAATCTGTGCAGGTTTCTGCATCAAATCCACTGAACTGCACATGCAAATAAATGATCTATATTTGTGTTGTTTATTGAATCAGGTTAAACTGATCTCATTTGTTCAACTTGATAGGTATGGAATGCTTAGGGGCACCTTAAAAGCCCCTGGTGTGGGCTGGATGGTGTATAACATGCTTGTCAGCAATGAGAAGGCAATTAAATCCCAGTATCAATCTCATGTTTATGCAAATCCTGAGAATGTGACTGCAGACATTGTTGAAAGTAGATATGCATTAACAAAGCGAAAGGGCGCTCGATATGCACCTGCTGCTTTCTTGACAGGTCTACTTGACCCGGTTAAATCTCGAGAAGAGTTTCTTGAACTCTTTGCAGATTTGGATGGCAAGCTACCAGTTCTTGTTATATCAACTGAAGGATCTCCAAAGAGGTCAAAAGCAGAGATGGAAGCACTCAAAGGAGCCAAAGGGGTCAGCAAATTTATTGAGGTCCCAGGTGCTCTTTTGCCACAAGAAGAGTATCCAAACATGGTTGCTGAAGAGCTTTACCAGTTCTTGCAAGAAAATTTTGAATTCGGTCGTTAATAATAGTCATGAATATAAACTCCAATTTCCGCTTTCAATCTCCACCGAGGCATGATAAGGTTGCAACTGTTACCCTGGAATAACGAAGGGTATAAACAAATGTCTTTTATTACATATATATAGAGAGAGAGCTATAGAACAATAATTCGATTTCAGCTTTATCACATTTGGACTATTTGCAAGTATAAAACTTTTTATCTTAATTGGTCCGTATAAACATAGCCTTGTTTTCTAAATTCCTTGCGAAGTTGTTTTCCTATTCTTCATCCCGGCTGCGGTGAAAAAAATGGTTGTACGTAATAGATTTTTTTTTTTTTAAAAAAAAAATTCATGAATGCCATTCATTATGGCGGAAGCTACAAAATACATCAGATCCAATAGGCAAGATGGGTAGAACCAATCAAAACTCATCTAGTCCAATTAAAAAAAAAAAAAAACCTAAAAGCCCAGTCCTAACAAAAAGGCTCTTTCCAAAATCCCAACAGAGGTTAATTGGTTGACATGAAAGAATCTGGATCGTTACATGCTACACGACAGCACATCTGGAACACCCTAATCCATCGTTGCGTACTAAAGTAGGTAGAACGAAAAGATCGTGCAGAGAGACCCCAAAAGCATACAAATTCTCAAAACGAGCAAACTCCATGAGAAGACCATCGAGAGAGAGAGCTCGAACAAAACAACGCACATCGAAGGCAAAGGGGTATCCGGCATGGCTTTTTAACACCACCGATTGTTTAGAGATTGGTTGTGTCCAGAGAGACCACGGGTAATATCTCTTAAGAGTAGCAGGCCACATAAATAGAGGATCCGTCATTTCAAAATTTAGAAACGAATGATGGAGAAGACACTGAGTGTCACGGGCCCGAATGTTAAGCACTAGTGACTAGCCGAAGCCATTAGTAACAAGCTGGACTCTGTTTTCACTGTTGGCCAGAGAATTTATATTAATTTTCTTTAATAATATTTTTAGAAAATTTTATTGTTGAAATATTGTTTGATCCTTAAAATTCTAAAAAATCTAACATTGAGGGCCTTATATTGCAAAATCATCAAATAGCACCCCAAACACTAGAAGAACAAAACACGCGCCTTTATTTATCTATAATCCTGTGCAAGAGTGGAGAAGGAAAATCTGGTCCAGGCAGGAAAAAAGGTATTAGGGCAGGGAACAACCGTACAGAAATGTCAAAAACAGCGGCCAAAAACACAAAGAAATAAGGAAATAAAAAAAGGAGAGAGGGTTTTGACTTTGTGGGATGGTTAACATACTGGAGATATCCATCCTAAAACAGTTTCTAGAAATACAGGCAGCTGTCTTTGTAAATAAATGCAAAACTAGAAATCATCTGACTTGGAAAGAAACACATGCCACCAAAATTTGACACGTCTAAGGACTTAATACTAATGAGATAATATAAGCAAGTGTTATGCAGTAGATGAAAAGCTTCTTTCATCTAATTAATCTTGTCAAATCTTGGGGCCTTCAATGCTATAAGCTAATGATCAATGCTTAACCAGCAGCCTCTCAAAACTGAACCCTCACTCATTGTCGTAATGTCTCAGCTACCACTCTATTTAATTATAACAAATTCTTGGAGGTAATTACTTATTTAAAAAAATATGTAATTATTCAGAAAATATGGCAACTAAAAAATAAATTATTTTATTAAAAAATAGGGTAATTTACGATTTAGTCCCTGGATATTGCCATTATTAACAAGTCAGTCCCTGTATTTTCAGAAATCTATTGAAACGTCCTTATGTTTTCTCTCCGTCAACGAAATAGTCCTTCTGTCTATTTTTGCCGTTAAAAATATAATAAAAGACTAAATTACCCCTAATTATTTTTCTCCTCCTCCTTCCTTTTCTTCTTCATCAATTCTTCTTCCTTTTGCTTCTTCTTCTTCTGCTTCTTCTTCTTCTGCTTCTTCTCCTTTTTCTTCTTCAGCATCTGTTTTTTCTCCTTCTTCTTATGCTTCTTCTCCTTTTTCTTCTTTTGCTTCTTTTTCTTCTTTTTCTTCTTTATCTTCTTCTTCTTCTTCTCATTCTTCTCCTTCTTCTTCTTCTTTTTCTTCTTTTTCTTCTTTCTCTCCTTCTTCTTCTTCTTCTCCTTCTTCTTCTTCTTCTCCTTCTTCTTCTTTTTCTTCTTTCTCTTCTTCTTCTTCTTCTTCTTCTTCTTCTTCTTTTTCGGAGGAGGAGGAGGAGGAGGAGGAGGAGGAGGAAGAGGAGGAGGAGGAGGAAGAGGAAAGAAAAGATAGGGACTATTTTGTTGATAAAAAGAAACAATAAGGATGTTTTAATAGATCTGAGAAAAGATAGGGACTATTTCGTTGACAAAAAGAAACAATAAGGACGTTTTAATAAATTTCTAAAAATATAGGAAGAGACGATTTCGTTGACAGAAAGAAACGATGAGGAAGGACTATTTCGTTGACTTAAATAAACGACAAGGATGTTTTAATAGATGTGAGAAAAGATAGGAACTATTTCATTGATGGAAAAAAATAATAAGGACGTTTTAATAGATATGAAAAAAGATAAAAATATTTTAATAGATTTTTGAAAATGTAAGGACTAACTTGTTAATAATTACAATATACAAGAACTAAATAAATGGTTTTATTTGAGGGTAAAATTGGATTTTAAAAATTTTCTCTCTCCTTCTTTATCTAATTTTAACGGAAAATAGGACGGAAGGACTATTTCGTTGACGGAAATAAAATATAAGAACGTTTTAATAGGTTTCTGAAAATACAGGGACTGACTTGTTAATAATGGCAATACACAGGGACTAAATCGTAAATTACCCTATTTGAAGGGAAGGGAAGGGAGCATTAGAATTTTCTGCGGTTGGCATTCCTCCCACCATTATTGTGATGTGTGTATATATATATTTTAATGGTAAAAAATTATAATTTCATTAATTAATGATAAAAACATTTGTAATGTCAAAGATTTTTTTTCTAAAATTAAATAATTTGAAAGGTACTTATGATGTCAGTTAATTGTGTTTTGTTAGATGATTTATCGTCTTTTGGCCTTTTGGTTCAAAATTGTAAACTGTTTCTATCTAGTTATGAGGAAGCAAAATGTATTTTTGTTCATAGATCTGCGAATGATGTCGCTCATGTTCTAGCAACATCAGCTCATTCTGAGTCAGGTCAAGGAGTTTGGATTGATATCTCTTCTCCTCATATTGTTTCTTTGTTCTCTTTGAATTAATGAAATTTTCTGGTTATTTTAAAAAAAAAAAAATAATTTGAAAGGTAATGAATTGATATATGTCCCTATTAATGTAATTAAGTTAGGTGGCAAGATGTGATTAGGCCACTCGTGAACACTCACTCGTGCTTGCCTTTCTAAATTTCCTCATCATAAATGTGATTATCTTACTTTTTACTCACTTCTTATTTTCATATCTTTAAATTTCAAGTCATAATTTATTTATTAATTAATTTGCTTACATATATTATTCAATATGCATACAATTTATTAAGAAATAATTTAGTGTATGATTTATTAAAATATACTTAAAATTGAATATTTTATTGCATAAAATAAAAATAAATGTATTTTTATAAAATAAAAAAAAATATTATTGAACTAACTATATAATTTAGTGTATTGTACAAGATTTATTAGATTAAATTCATAAGAGTTAAAAAAAATGAAAAAATTAATCTAATTCGAAGATAAAAAAAAAATTCAATCAACTCACCAATCGAATCAATAATTCTATCAACCATCGAACACCTCTGTTGAATTAAGAACTCAACGCTACCTTCAAATAATTTTTAATTTAAATTTAAAAAATAATTTTCTCTCAAAGAAAATCCCACATACCCTTGAAAAAAAGAAAAATGACAAGTTGAACAAAACAAACCCTCAGTAGGTGATCAAACCTTTCAAAAAATCAAAGACTAACCAAAGAAAACGCTAGCAAAGGCAAAGTAAGAGAAACATACCACAATCCCTCACAAAACCGCTACCAAACCGAACCCTTGCCTGTTCGCTTTCCTTATCCCTTAGTGTTCGGTTTCCCTTTAGTTCAACGTCTATTCATTACAAAAAGAAGATAAATATCAAATGTCAATCGACTCAAAGCTCTATCCACTTCCATCAACCCATGTTTATGAGCTTTATATTATTATAATTACTAGCTTTTTCATCGCACCGCATATTATTATTTTTATTATATATACTCATAATTTAAATAAAAGATTTACATATTATATAAATTTTTTTTATTTAATATTTTTAACACAAACTAAGAATATTTTAGCAATAGCCACACAAGACCAAGACAGCATAGGTTAAAAGGTTAACCAAATACTAAAACAACTTAATAGCTTCAATACGAGCGAACAAAAAATTTAATTTTTTTAAATTACAAGGTAAATATATAAAATAAAAATAAATAATTAATTAATATTTTATAATACTCATAAATTTAATATGATAGTAATAATATTTAAATAAATTTATAAATTAAAAAAATAAATTAAACTAAATTTTTATAAAAAAATTAAATAATACTGAATTTTTATAAAAATTTTAATTGCAAGGTGTGGGAATAAAGTAAGAGACAAAATCGAAAGCGTGGCTCTCGTTCTTGTCGAGCTCAAGTGAACAGAGCTACAAAGCTTTGACTTTTATGCTTGCTAACAAACAGTACCATCGCGATCCCAGTTTATCTCTCGTGTCAACGTTTCACGCTTCCTATTATCACAACATTTTAAACCATAATTACAAATTTGCCAAATAATTTTTATTATTACAATTTTATTTAAAAAAGTTTAAATTTAATTTCTTAAAAAATAAAGAAAAAATAAAAAAAAAGTCTTTGTAGTTTCACAGTTTGACATATAAAATATAAAATATATATTTTTTTTATCAAAATAATATTTTATATTTTCTTCCCTTATTAAATATAGTTTAAACTGTCAATTACCGTTAAGCAATACATATGACGAATGTACCACTGATATATTAATTATGTCAATATCATATCATTAATTTTAAAATTATTATATAGTTTATCCTCTAAAAATAAGATATTGAAAATATAATTTTTAAATCAAAAGAAAGAGGGAGAAAAAGCCTTATGCTTTTAGTTAATAAAAAAACTCCGGTCTCTTTTTTTTTTTTTTAATATATATATTTCATCAGTAAATTTTACCACGTGTCTGATACTTTAGCACCATTCTAACATCACATAACATTATTTAATGGTTTCGATCACATTTAGAGAAAAATATAAGATGTGAAATTGATGAAAAATAAAATACATTTTCTTACGTGTCAAAATGCGAAGCGACATGGATTTGTATTCTGTACTTTGTTAAAAACAAAACACTGTAGCACGGCACGTGTATGCAATAGGGCCCCTACCCTAATAAAAACAAAAAGGTTTGAGCAGTTGGAAATCACTAGAGATGAGATGGAGTGGGCCTAAAATGGCCACATAATAAAAATAAAAAATTGCTTTTAGTGGGGGGGGGGGGGGGGGGGTGGGATCCAATTCCCCACCTACCAAAGCCCAAAGAAGGCTATGTGTCCCAATTATTTTGAAGGCAATTGGGCTTATGCCCTTGTGTACTTGAGGGTCACCATTCCTTTGTTTAAATGTGTAATCTTCTAGGCTGTTTGTCTACTGCGTACGCGTGGCGAGATATCTCGCCACGCGTACAATTTGCGTGGAACTTGATCGGTCCCATATGAGCTATATGAGTTCTCTCTAGTTTGACATTTGGGAGGGTTTCTTAATTACCAGATTTGATTCTTTGAAAATAAAGCCTCGACGAGTGGCGCCAATGTATTATTAGATGTATTTAATGTAAGTTTAATCTTATATAAAAATTAAATTATTTGTCTCATAATTTTAATTATTATTAATTATTTTAAAATATTATATATTTTTATTAATTAATATAAATAAATTATTATTTTTTGAAATAACTATTCATTAATTATTCATTTTTTCAAATAAAAACTAAAATTATCTTTTAATGTTGAATTTAAATTATGTTATTAATATTAACGTTATTATTTCCATATAACTTAATTTTATTATTTTATTAAAATGAATATAATTAGATAGCAAAAAAAATTTTAACTTTTAAATCCCTTAATATATGTAAAAAAGAAATATGATAAAAAATTATAAGATGGAAGGATTTTTTTTTTTAAATAAAAGAATAGAGGAATAAAAATTTTAATTTAATTCTATCAAATGAGTCATGTATTTTTAACTATTACATTAAAATAGATTAAACAATAATAATAATAATAATAATAAGAATAATAAGAATAATAATAATAATAATAATTTTTAACTTACATTAGAAGCATGTTGTTTACATGTGTCGTTTTCATTGAAAGGGTACTGAAATATGAATTTTCAGATTATAATTACTGATACGTTGATTAACTTCAATAGTTGTAGCCAATAATATTTTAAACTAAATTAAATATTATTTATTGTCATATCTCCTTTTCTTTTCTTTGTCATTATTATGATGTATATATAATTTTTTTTTTTTAAATATTATGACTATAAATATATATAAGGTCCACAAATTGGGTAGCCGCCTCCCTATAGTAAATTGATTTAACAAGGTAACTATTATTATATACACGTGTGTGTGAGATTGGATAATGGTGGATTCTAGATCATAGTAGTGTGAAAAAGATTCCAAAAAGGAGGGGTTTTTCCATTTTTCGACACGCAAATATCAGAAGAAAAACTCAAGAGCAGCATCTTAGACTAAGTCAGAATAACCCAAATCAAAACGAAATTAAATCAAACCAAAGAAGCAAATTCAAAAATCTAAGAATCAGCCCTAAAAATCAGTGGGGAAGATACCAACACCAGTCACGCTGACACTACCGCTACCAGGATCAGCAACCACACATATATCCACCAACACAGTGAAGCCAACAGCCTCCTAAATTTCACAGCAAAGCAGCTCTATTCCAATAAGTGAGTTGCGAGCTTACAATAATTTTTTTTTTAAAAAAAATAGAGTCATGTATATTTAATAATTAATTTATACGTTAAAACATATAATAATTTTAGGAAATCTAAAAATGGATGGATGACCAAAAATGTAAAAAAAAAATAGAGTATTAAATATATTTATAAACATATAAATTGTATAGATATGTCAGATAAAAACAAATTCAGCAGCAAAGCATGTTTGAATTCAGACAGTCAGTTAGGAGGTGACAATGCAATTTTGTTTTGATACAGGCAATCATAAATTCATGCAACAAACAAACAAACAAACAAACAATTAAATTTGATAAAATCAAAAGTATTGACAGTAGTGATAAGATATTGAACCTGTAGCGGAGAATTACAGTTGATTTTTGAAAAAACAGTGTTGATAGCCTCACACAGAAATGAAACATTGTGGTGAAAATGTGGAGAACAATAATTTATTACTGAAAAACAGCATTTGGAAACAGTAGGGCCAAACTGAACCTCTTTTAACTCCAAAATCAGTTGTTGCTTTCATGGCTTCAACAATGCTGGACTTATTCTGTGTAGACGTCCTTTTCAACTCCCCCGCCCAATTAATACCCATGGATTTTCTTTCCCAATTTTTCAAACTCTTTATTTAACACAAATTGGTAGGAAATCGTAACTAAGTCGTATTCTTGGAGAGAAAGAAAGAATTTATCTCATACATATTAAATTATTTTTAAATTTATTTTGCATATTTTTATATAAAACAATAAGTAAGAAATAAAAGAAAATATAATAGAATTCCGTATTTCAATTTCGTCTGACACCAATCGTAAGTGATCCTTTTGACATCAAAGATAATTGTTATAAAAAAAAATCTATTTAATTGAGTTTTTTAAAAAAATTTATTTCATAATAAATTTTTAAAAAAATAAAAAGCTACTAGTGATGACGTGTTATTTGCATTATTTTGATTTCATCATTTGGGGGACAGATGTCTCGTTCTTCCATTCATTTATTTTTGTTCACCTAAAGAAACCAAAAAGAAATTAAGCTTGGATAATTTAGAGTCATTCAGTTTCAAATATGAATAAAATTTAATTCAAATTCCCTTTTTTTTGTTCTTTATCATATAAATCAATCAGGTTTATTAGTTTGTTACAGGACTGGAGCAGTTTCGATTGTCCCACTTACCTCCCATTAAAATATTTTTATTTTTTTTATTTATTTCAAGTTATAAATTATTTTATCTTTTTAAATGGCAATTTATTTATTACTTATTAATATATTTATATCAAATACATATTAAAAACTAAAATTTGTTATTTATAATAATATGTTAGATAATATATTAAAAATTGACACTAAAAATTTATTACTTTAGTTATCATATATATATATATATATATATATATATATATATATATATATATATATATATATATATATATATATATATATTAAAAACTATAATATATATATTTTTAATTTATGTAGAAATTAGACATGCGTATCTTTATATCCACAATTAGTACATTTTAATTTAATAAGGGTACCATTTCAAAAAAAATAAATAATAAGGGTAAAATATTTTTAAAAATTATGGATTTTTTTAAAAAAAAAATCATTTTGAGATCCACGTCAATGGATGGAATAAACTTATTCCGTTTATTTCAATTTTCTTAAATCGTTACATTTCCTTTTTCCAAACAGAATGTAATCCACAATTTTCAACAACCAGATCATATATTACGTCATGTAGGTGGCTTATTTTTTAAAAATTTATCATTTAATCTTTATATCATAGAAATAATAATTAATTAATTTATCAATTTTAAAAAATATATTAAAATATTTTAAAAAATTTACTAATTAATTTATCTATTAATTTTAATTATTAAATATTATTCAAAAATTTTAAAATAATCTTAATACAGCAAGATTTTTTATAAAATTAAAAAATTAATTAATTAATTTTTTTAACTACATAGATTAAATAATAAAATATTTATAATTAAAATTAATAAATTTTTTAAAATATAAAAAACATGTCAATTTATTTTAAAATTTTAAATAACTAACAAATAAATTTTAACATAATAGTAATTTTTTTCATTTATTCCATCAAAAATATCCAATTGAGTTTAAGCATGCTTATAGCATTTTAAAGAGAAATCAAACTTGAGAACTTAAAATCAATTTATATGTTTTTATATATCATTTACCTTACATTATAAATGGTAGTAGATATTAATCGACTAAAATAAGCCATAAATCATAATTATAAAAAATGATTTCATGATAAAAATTTAATAAATTAATATTAATATGTGATTTCATTTATAAAAAAAAAAAAGATCGGATATTATAATATTAAGTAAAACTCATTTTTTTTAGTAAAATAAGTGTCTATAAAAAGTTATAGTTAGCTAATGTAATCTAACAGATATTCACTATATCTATAAATACGGATTTTCTTATTTATTAGTCTAAACCAGTCGAAATTTCATAAGTTTTAATAATTAATTTATTATTTTATAATATAAAAGTAGTTGTGTACATAAATCAAAATACGTTTATTATAAACTCAAAACAATCTATGATAATTATCTTTTTTAATAAGTTACTGATTTGAATATTAGAATGGCTGGTTGTAAATGTCAATTACTTGACTTTTTTTTTTTATATAGATACACCTACCCAATTTAATTTTATTTTCAATTAAATTATTAGTATTATCAAATTAAATAAAATAATTAAAACAAAGAAATGCATTACTATTTTATTATTAATAATAATAACAAGAATAATACAAAGGAAGAAAAAAAAACTTTATGAAAAAAAAAACATTTAGGTTATCATAGAAGCAATAAATGAAATTGTTCTAATGAAGTATTAATCAATGAATTAAATAAGAAGTAATGGAATTGAACGATGCATGAATGAGCTCCAAGACCAAAATTATGGACACTCCGGTTCATCGGACTACACGGATCATAGGCCGTCCATTTGTCACCACATTTTAGACGTAACTCCAGAATAACCATAAAAAGTCATCAATCACACGTGTCTCTACCCAATCAAAATCCAATTTGCCCACTTCACTTAGCTACACGCCATCCACACAATACCACACCTACTTTTCACACCATACTAGAATTCCCTTTCATCGTCTCATTTTCATCTCGGTTCAGCCGGGGGATTAAATGAATCTGAACCGGATCATGAGCGGTTTATTTGCTCTCGGTTTAGTTTGTAATTGTTTTAATTTCTATTCTAATTTTGATCTAGAATCAGTTGGTAGTTCAATCTTCTTTCAATTTTTTTTTCTTAAAAATAATTTTAATTTAATTTTTTTAAATAAAAAATATTAAATTTAGTCATATTTAACCCACTCGAAATAAGTGTTTCTCCATACTATATTAAATTTAAATTAGGTATAACTCATTTCAAAATAAGAAATATTTAAATTTTTTATAAGAGTCACGTTATTAAATTTAAACTATATTTTTAAAAAAATTTAATTCAAAATTACTTAAATTAAATATTTGTTATAAGACTCATGCATTGTTAATTAACAAAGATTTAAATAAGGGTTGTTTTGAAATTAAAACCGGTTTGATTTAAATAATGACAACTTAACGTATTGCAACCGATTAAAATTTGACTAAACAAGACCACTATTGAAGTAGGCTAATTCAATTTTAGATCAAATAAAAATTTCACAAGAATTTTAATTTATTTCTTTTATCACTTTTAAAATTTTTATTTTTAAAAAATTAAAATTAGATATAATTTTATAAGAATTTATTAACTTTTATTATAAGATGGACCATATACTAAATGAAAATATATAAAAAGTTTTAAAATTTCCAATTGTTGAAATTGAAACCGAACCAAAATTAAATTGAATAAAGATAAAGAAATGGTTAATCTTGACCAAGTCTAAATTAAAATAATGTGTATAAATAACTGAAGTAATGAGAATAATGAATTTGCATGAATTGCATAAAAATAAAAGATCAGATTATAATATTCTCACACCGTTCCATAATTTTTATTTTTTTATTTTTTTACATATATTAATAAATATATTTTTTATTAATTTTTTAATTATTTTTATTTTAAATATATTAAATTTTATTAAATACTGAAAAAATTTTAAAAATAAAATAAAATAAAATAGAATTATATAATAGTCAATTGATATATTATTATAGTCTAAAAAAATTATACAATAAATTTAAGATAATTAAAAAATATATAAATAAAAATTATAAAATAAATGGAGTAATAAAATAATTTAAGTGGTAGAACTTGAAATTTAGGGTTAGTATCAAAGTCTCTTAAATATGATGGGTCAATAAAACAAGTTAAGCGATTGCTTTCTTGATAGGAAATAATTAGCAGACAATAATATATATATTTTGACTTTAGTATTGATGGGAAAATTGATAGACAATCCTAGTTAAATACAATATTATTTTCTTTTTTCTCTTTTAATTATCATGTATTTCCTGTTCTTATCAATATCTGGGCCTTTCAATTTTCCTAATCTTGATTTTGTCAATAGGTTCTCCCATTTCTTGTTCAATTGAAAATTTAATTTTAGAAATATAAACTGCTCTCTCGTAGTGATACTATGATGCAATCTATGCTATCTACTATTCCTTCCTACTCGATGTTTCTTTTGTTATTTTTCAAACAAATATCGTTAAAACTAAACAGTCTAATTTCTAACTTTTGGTGGGAAATAATGTCCATCGCCATAAAATGCATTAGATTAGTTAGCAACGATCTTGTATTTCTAAGTTTTTTTGCCGACTTGACTTTAGGGATTTTAAAAAATTTAATATTGTCTGTTTGGCAAAACAGTGCTGACGACTATTTTATAATCAGGATAGTTTATGGGCCTGTCTATTCAATGGCATTTTCTTTCCTCGTTCATCCTTCTAGCACACGTCTCCTAAGTGAGGCAGTTTTTGGATGTGGCAAAGCTTGCTTGCAGGCCGCGATATTCTTCGCCTTTGAACTCGCTTGAATATTAGAGATGGCATGTCCATTTCTCTCCGGTCTGGACTTCTCTCAGAGACTATTGGATCATTCAGCATTCACTCACATCAACAAATAACTATGCAATGCAACATATTCGTGGATTCTAATGCAAACAACCTACTGCATACTCATGATGCATGAATTATGTTAAAAGCATTTCATTTCTCAATTAAAAGAATTAAGTTTAGTTCCACTCACCTCTGGCTATCTGGACTGACTCTGCAGGCTCTGTAAACGCTGGAGCAGTACTCACTGCTGCTCTCTCTGGTTCCTCTGGTCTGTGCCTATACAGATGGACTCAAACGAGGGACCAAATTAGCTTATGAACAACTCTATTAAACTCCCCAAGAATCCCCTTACACTCATTCACACATCCATGCAAAACATGCAAAGGAAAGCTGGACAGAACACTTTCAGCAGCAGGTTCGGCGGCCGAAAGTCCTCTCCAGAGCCGAAACTCAAGCACCTTCGGCGGCCGAAACTCAACTTTCGGCAGCCGAACCCTTTCGGGGGCAAGTTTTGGGGGCTGAAAGGCACTCCAAAGACGAAAGTCTCTAACCTTCGGGGGCATCTTCGGCGACCGAAACTCCCCTCCAGAGCCGAAAGTCTAAAGGCTCGGAGGCAAGCTTAGGCAACCGAAGCCACCTCCTCAGCACATTCGGCGGCCGAACCATTCTTCGACGGCCGAAGCTGGGTTCATCAGCAAGGCAGAACCTTGCTCCGCCTCACGCCAAAAGGCACCAATCTTCCTCCAACGCAAACACCCCAACTTCTCACCATGCATACACCCAAGTATATGCTCAAAGGGGTCAGAACCTACCTTAAAACCCCAACAACACAAAACATATAACACATATACAAGCTTTTCTCACAAAAATATCAACAAACTCTCTTTTACCCTAATCATGCAACTCTCTCCTAAAACCTCAAAAAATCTTCCATAAATCATAAAAACAAGTTTAGGATCTTCACTTACCTCTTGAAACCAAGAAGATGAACGATCCTAACGTGGAGTTTTGGAGCAACTCTCCTTCAAACTCTCCAAACTTCACAACTTTGTGTTTTTAGCTCAAAACCTTCAAAATAACATAAAAATCAATCAAATCTTTGCAAGATTTAATGAAAACATGAAGAAACCTTAAGGAAGACAGAGTCTCACCTCAGAAAGTGAAAAGATAAACTCATTCTTATCCTTTCAACCGACTGAGGGCCTTTTATAGGTGGCTGGCCAGACCACCTTCGGCGGCCACACGTGAAACCGAAAGCCATGCATGTTCGGCGGCCGAATGTCACCTTCGGCGGCCGAATGTCACCTTCGGCGGCCGAACCTGGCTTTTCTGCCTTGATTCTTTTCTTGCAAAAACTCTTTTCATTTTAGCTTAAAAATAGTAAAACATACTACATTACTTTCGAAAACCATAAATCTTACCCTTCTAGAGAATTTCGACAACCTGGATTCCACCGGACGACAGGAATTCCGATGCTGGACTCTAGCCGGGTATTACATGATCCTTGGATTCCTTTGGGATTCTATTTTTTTGCTCCACAGCCTACTTTTTGCCCTCCTAGCATTACTAAATTGATCATCATTTTTTAATTTGGTATCAATGACTGGTACATCTACGCTTTGATGCTCTCTGTGTCCCTGTTATCTTGGCCATTCTAGTTGTTTCACTTGGTATAGGTGATTTTTGGGTTTGACATTTTACGGCCAATGGACAGTATACAGTTCGATCAAGTTATCGTCTCATGATGAACAATGCTCTTACTTCTGATTGCTCTTTGAATTTGTCTAGTCATATATGGAAAAGTATTTGGATTGCTCAGCTCACACCTAAGTTGTGTATCTTTCTTTGGCGTTGTTTTCGTGGAGCTTTACCTGTCTTTGCCAAATTGCTTCATTGATATTTAGTGCCTTCCTCTCTTTGTCCAGTGTGTTACTTCCAATCTAAAACCATTAAACATTTATTTTTCTTCTATAATTTTTCGAGAGCAGTTTGGTTTCTCAACCCCTCCGACTATAAGCTTTCTCCTATCGATTTTCCTACTTTTGTCCAATGGTGGGTAGATTTGTTGAACTCCTCGCTTTTATATTTTTATGGCCCTTATCTCCTGACGGTGGTTATTGTCACGTTGTGGCACATTTGGAAAGTAAGAAATAACTATGTTTTTAATAGCTTGCAGCCTGATCCTCATGCTATCTCTTGCCATATCTCTTATGATCTCCATCAATTTCAGCTTAGTGGTGTTCTTTTTTATCGTTCCGCTTCTTCGACCACTTCCTTTGGAGTGCCTCTGAAGTTAGTTTGGCATCCTCCTCCTTTTGGTATTGTCAAACTTAATTATGACGTAACTTGAAACAATCGATTTTCTTTGGCTGCTATAGTTGTTATTGTATGACACCGTTCTTTTTAGATTTGCTGGAAAAACTTTGGTGTTCGGCTATTATTGTTTGTGAAATTCAGGCTGTTTTGGAGGGCATCTTATGGACATTGGATGTGGGTTATCGGGTTATTGAAGGTGAGACAGACTTTTCTAATCTTCACGTAGTTCTTAGTGGCAATCCTCCTCTTTTTTGGGATATTAGTTCTACAGTATTGGCTATCCTTCATCTTTATTCTAAATTTATGCATCTCAAGTTTTCTCGTATGTCTTATACAATTTATCGTTTTGTAGATTTAGTTATTAAATTTTCTTTACAAAATTTATTGCCTTCAAATTGATTTTTGTATAGTTTCTCAGAATTGTCCCAATTTTTATAATCATCTGCATCTTTATGGTCTTATAATGCATTGTTTGCATAGAAAAAAAAATTGGTTTTAGATTACCATTTAAAATGTTAACTTGTGAAATATAATAGCTATTACATCCATCTCCTAATATTTATTTTTAAAAATTTACATACTGTATAATAAAATAAAACTAATTAATAGTTTTACTTTAAAAAAATATATATTTTATCTAAGATATTATTTTCTTTTTCACATATTAATATTAAATAATTTAAAGACTAATAAAAATATATAAAATAATAATTAAGCCTATTTTGAAATTCTCAAATTGACAGACAATTTTTTTTTTTTAAACGATAGTAATTGTGGGACAAATGTTATATTTTATAGTTTATTAAAATCAATCTTATTTCCTCTTTTTCACTCTTTTAATTATCTAGGTTTTCTAGTGGTTCGATTAGAGTTCATACGCTCAAATTAATAAAATTAATTAATAACTTTAATTTAAAAAATTGCATTATCTATTTATTTAAAATACTCTTTAAATGATTATATTTTTTTATATATTAGTATTAAATTATTTAAAAATATATATGAGAAATAAAAATTAATATTATTTTAAAATTTTTATTTCTTTTTAACTATATTAATTATATATATTATCTATTTTACAAAGTATATGAAAGAAAATGAATTATTGCATATGTATTGAAGGAAGGAAGAGTATATGGTTGATCTAAGAATTGTGTGACTAAGGACAGATGATGGTGTCTGTTAATTAAGCACGGATTAAATGCAGATTTGACTTATTTTCTCCACACATGAAGACATCATCTAGGCAACTTAGCTATACATAATTTAATTCCCTATCATATAAATAATTCAAAACACCATTAATTACCTGATATTAGGCTGCTTCTCACTCGTCCACATCGACAAAATATAAAAAATTAAAATTGTATATAATAATTTAATTTTTATAATTTTAAAATTAAATTGCATTAAATTTCAAAAACACTGTTACAACATGAAACACTTAAGTAACATCTTATACAAAAAATTATTTTTACAATTTAAAAAAACCAAAATATTTATTTTACATTTAAGAAATAGGCATATATATAAAATTTAATTATTTTAAAATTACCATATACTTTTTTCAAAATTAAATAAAAGGATGTACCACATCACATATATGATGTGGTACTTGAGGCTAATAGATATAAGTTTTTAATGGCAATTACTTGATAGATGAGATTTAAAAAAAACAAACTACGTCGTTCTCCTAGTTTGTTTAATGTTAGGATTTGAATGGTTGGAGAGCACCACATCACTCTTATAATATGACACATCGACAGTATAGTACACCTAATTCTTCACACAGATCGATCTTACACATTAGGACACATCACAAGAAGTCAAGCCTGAGGCTTAAATTCCATGAAAACAACATGCAAAGATCTAATACACTGGCTCTTCCCATTACTATAAACTAAGATTTTTCTTCTATAAAAATTATTTATACATTTGAATCACATAATTATTACTAAAATTAATAAATTTCAAAATTAAATAAATCAAATTTCCCATTTTATTTAAAAATTAATTACTATCTTTATTTTATTGAAATAATAATTACTTTTATTTTAAAAGAAGAAACGAATATATATATGCACGCTTTATTTTCTTTTTATCTATGGTTTTAAGAGTTTTTTTTTTAATTTTTAAATAAATGTAGTTTTATGATTTTAATATTCAAGTCATATGTTCTTCTTTAATTTGTCTTTTATGAAGTGTAGTATTTTTAAAATATTAATTAGGTTTAGTTTTATTTTATTTTTGTTAAAATTTAGTATATTTATTTTTTAAAAAATATATTAAAAGCTTTAAAGTGGTATTAATTATATATTTAGATAAATAAAACAAATGAAAAGTGAGCTCATTTATTTGAGGTTCGAGGGAGTAAAAGCGGGGTAGAACGGTTATTACTAGAAATAAGAAATTATTATGTAAAAAATTTTACTATTTCGTTCTTATATTATGAAAAATATATTTCTACTAAATAATAAAATATGTAATAAATAAAATTAATTAATGAAAGGATTAATTTATTTTTTATTTTTATCGAGATATGTTAATTAGTTTTTTTATATGAAAAAATATTTTAAATTTTTTTATAATATTTAATGGTTAAAATTAATTTAAAAATTAATTAGTAAATTTTTTTAAAACATTATTAATATTTTAATATATTTTTAAAATTAAAATATTAATTAACGAATTTTTTAATAATATAAAAATTAAATAGTAATTTTATTATTACTGTAAGGGGTGATGATTCGTCGGCATTAAAGAGAGATGAGAGTAAATTAGGGCTTTTTTTCCTGTTTTTCGGTGGCACCTCCACGATGCTTATAATCAATGCCACACGGTATTGTGAAGCGCAGAGGCCAGAGAGAGTCGTCTAAATATACGTAGCTGACTTTTTGCAAGAAAGGAGTAAATGCTCTTTGCTGTCCATTTTGACTCTTTGGAAGCTAAATCCCTTTTACCCCTCCCTTGGTCAGCGTACACACCTCCTTTCTCTCTCTATATATACACATCCCAAATCCTCTCTTTGGACGCTTGTCTCTCAATTTCTAAGGTGGAAGAAACAGATAGAGATCACTAGCTACTCACAACACCCTTGTTCTTTTAATTGTTTAGGATATATGGGGAGACCACCTTGCTGTGACAAAGTAGGAGTCAAGAAAGGGCCATGGACGCCTGAGGAAGATATCATCTTGGTCTCTTACATACAAGAACATGGACCTGGGAATTGGAGATCCGTTCCTACTAATACAGGTACGTTTTTCCTTTTTCCCCCCATTTATTTGTTGTTTGGTTTGGGGGTTGGTTGATCTTTAAAGCTGTGCATTTAATATTCTGCAGCTCATGTGCTGTCGCTTTGTGTGTTTTTTTTTCTTCTTTTATTTGCTGCATTTTCTCTTTAGCAGTGCCCTGAATGTTGGGTTAGGTTTATTTCCCTACAAGGGTGTGGTTTTGATTTACTTTATCTTTGTGGGATTTTTCAGGTTTGCTTAGATGCAGTAAGAGTTGCCGGCTTAGATGGACTAATTATCTCCGGCCCGGTATTAAGCGTGGCAACTTCACTGAGCATGAAGAGAAGATGATTATCCATCTGCAAGCTCTTCTGGGAAATAGGTAATTTCCTGAAAACATGGTTTCTAAATCGGGGATGACATTTCACTTAGATTTCCAAATCCCAGTAGTTATTCTTTGTTTATTGTTTATATGGGACCTTGAAACTAACCGGGTTTTGATTTTGTGGCTTGCATGCAGATGGGCAGCCATGGCATCCTATCTTCCTCAGAGAACAGATAATGATATAAAAAATTATTGGAATACCCATTTGAAAAAGAAGCTGAAAAAGCTCCAGGACGGGAAAAATGATGATGGTTTCTCCTCAGCCTCACAGCAGTGTAAGGGTCAGTGGGAGAGAAGGCTCCAAACAGATATTCGTCTGGCTAAAAAAGCCCTGTATGAGGCCTTGTCCCTGGACAAATCAAGCTCTTTAACTGACACAAAGCCCTCTACGACTAACGTCTCTCACCCTTCCACAAGACCACATCAAGTAGAAGGATCTGCCTATGCATCAAGCGCAGAAAACATTGCAAGATTGCTGGAGAACTGGATGAAAAAATCACCAAAACCAGCTCAAACAAACTCAGATACTACTCAAACTTCCTTCAACAACGCAGTAGCGACCAATTCCAGTTCTAGTGAAGGAGCACATAGTGAAACCGCACTCGACCATCATGGATTTGACTCACTCTTCAGCTTCAACTCTTCCAACTCACCTGATGCGTCTCAATCGGTGGATGAGAATGCAAATTTGACACCAGAAACCAGCTTGTTCCAAGACGAAAGCAAGCCAAACATGGAGAATCAAGTTCCTTTCTCATTGCTGGAGAAATGGCTCTTTGATGAAGGTGGTGCTCAGGGTCCAGAAGACCTAATTAACATGTGCTTAGAAGATAACACAGTTGGGGATTTTTGAACAAAAAGACCTACCCTTCTCATGTCATTAATGTGTTAGGGCTTCTTTTTGTTTTTGTGAGTCTAGGGCTTCTGCTAGTAAACCTTGTTAATTAAAAGCATAATTAACTATGCAGAAACTAAGTACAAGAAGTGTAAATTAAAAGCTACAACTATAAATATGAATATGCTATGTACTGAACTGGACAATATTACTATCAAATGTCATCTTTATTACTACGTTAATCGTTGTCTTGTTTGCAAATTTTGCAAGTTTACTTGTTTTAATTAGCCCTTATGCATATGATCCATAATTCTTCTTCTTCTTCTTGAGATTGAGATGAAGAACATGTGTGTTGTTGTTGTTTCTCTTCTGAGGTAAGTTGTTTTGTCGGCAGCAGGTAAGTTAGATTTAGCTCCGAATTAATTCATGGGATACATTTACAAATATGCGATGAATTCCTCAATCGATCCAATACTTTGAATTCTCTCTCTTTTTCTAATTAATATTATGATTTTCAATTTGAAAACTTTTGATTTGGATTCACCGAAGCAAACTCAATTCTCACGTTATTGTGTTATATTACCCAATTCTTGAGGAAAGCTTCAAACTACTGATACTGATTTGTTTCAAATTTTATCCCCTATTTCCGTTCTCTGTTAAATCCTAAGAGTTGGGATATTGTGGCCCTCCTTTTATCTTTGGATTTGTAATAATAAATTACTTTTTTTTTAAAATAAACAAAATAAAAATAAATCATTAGTAGCACCCATCTACATTGATTTAAAGTAGCTTTGATAAAGAAAAACCTTAGTTTTTATTTTTCACATGTCTAAGATGAATACTTGCAAAGCAATTAGTTCAGCTTCTTACTATTGGCTTTTGCTGAAAGTTGACTCTGAAATCTTTTTAAAAATTTTATTATTTATACTTCTAATTTTATTAATTTTAGTACTCTATTAATATTACTATCAATTTTAATTAATTTAATAGAGAAAATGGACAATGTGCATATACGATGAGGATTCCAAAGGATTTTATGCACTAACACAAAAATTAAAATATAAAGATGTAATAAATTAAAATAAAAATTTGTGAAAAAAGAATTAAAGTTTTTATGAAAGAGCGGACTCAAATTAATTCAAATAACGTTTGAATTTATTTTTCACCTAATTTAAAATGATTAATTCAAGTTATTTAATATTTTATATTGGTTATTATATTTCAATTTGAAAGTTACATTTTAATTTAATTAAAATTAATAATAAAAAATTTATAAAATTAATATATAGCAATAATATTGCTATATCAATAATTGTTAATGTTAATATATAAAAATATATAGCAATAAATAAAAATTATATAAAAAATGTGCTTAATAATTAAGTTTGCATAGTTAAATAAATATACATATGTTCAATTTGTTTATTAATTTAATTTTAGTAAAAGATGAGTTTGTCGGCCATTTTTCAATTGAACCCGCCGCCGGCTACATACAAAGTATCGCACCAACTAAATTAAGGGATTACATGCTACACATTTATTATGAATATTTAATAAATAAATAAATAGCATATTTTTTCAATTGTTTTACAATTCCATTCATAGTACATCACATGCTACGAGTGTGATCTCTGTAGAAAAAGTTGTTGACTTTTGCTTATTTTACCAACTTGGATCTCTTGGTAGATATAAGATTTCAGACATCTAAGAACCTCATCAATACATGGCAAGTAAAAAACAGTACGTTTTGCTCCTCCATCTGAATTCTTTTGATTTTTCTCAAAACCTCCATGTGAATTTTCAGTCCTTGCTTTATTGTTAATTTAATTTATACAACGTTTTTCTCCTTTGCAGACATAAAATTTGAAATGCATATGCATGGAATGGACTATGGTAATGAGTACATATAGAAGGTCATGCAAGCCCATGTTTTTTCACTCCTCATAAATGACAAACAGCCATATTCTTATTCTTAGTATTTCTTGTTTATGTTCTTCCATTCTTTCTTTCATTGGTTCCCATTTCTAATCTGATCTGCTTATAATCATGTGCTTCTTGCTGTTCCATTCCAACCCTAAAATATATAATTGACATGTGATTGAAAATTTCACAATTTCAGCCTAATTATAAGATTGGCTTTTGGTCTCCATTTACTTAACTTGTCTTTTTCTCTAATTATATTTTGCACAAGTTGCTTCAAGAGTTAATCACTATCAAATAATGTTAGAATCTAACTATGCAGATATGGGGGGTCGCCAAAATTTGCAAGACATTTTATAGGCCATTGGTTTTATATTTAAAATATTTTTATTAGAAAAAAATGTTTTTTTTTAATTTTTGTGTACTTAATCAGCAAACCATTCAATAGAAATTGATTAATTTTTTTTTTTGTATAATTAAAATTTTTATAACATCTCATTATCAGTAAGTGGACCATGTATATTTAATTGGAACTTAATTCTTTTGCAGAAAGTTTAGGACACTTCATAGGGACACCCTTCTTTAATGGAAAACTGTTTAGGCTGCAATTGAAATCTCTTTTCAACCTATTTTAATTTGAAATTTTCATTTTAAGATTAGTTGTGTCCAGCATTCAGCTTTCCATGTTTGAGGAAAATGCCAATATTAAAGAAAAAAAAATTGTATAAAATTGATTGGGTTTGATTTTTTTTTTTTTTATATATAAATGAGGGAGTTTGCCTTCTCGTGATTTTTTATTTATTTAAAACATAATATTCAAGCAGCCATAAGTGATGTAGTTTCGGACATTTAATTTCACTTTTGACTTCTTTGAGGCTAAACGATTCTACTGAGTCACATGTATCAGTATTACTTATTTGCCTCACTTAAATTTCAAATCTGTGAAAATTGAAATCGACAACCTCAATTTTCTTTCCCAACAAAATCAATTAATTCTATAAAATTAATTTCATTTTTAAATTGATCAAAATCAAAATTAAAATTAATCAAATTGAAGTTCTAACAAAGATTATAAATTACAAATTAAAAAAAATTAAGAAAAATTATTATTTAATTTTTATAATATAAAAAAATTAACTAGTTATATATAGGACCAAATAGTATTCGGTTCAAATTAAAAAAATCAATAGAATTGAATTAATTTAAAAATTCAGTTATTTTTTTATTTATTTCAGTTTGATTTAATTTTTAATTTTAAAAATTTCAATCACTTCAATATGATGATTAGAAAAATTAAAAAAATTAAACTAATTAATAATAATAATATATTATTTTTCATAATGTTAATTAAAATATTTTAATTAAATTTTAGAATGTAAAAAAATAAAAAATTTATTAAAAAACTCAATTAATTAAATTAAATTTAATTAAATTAATTCGATTCATTTTGATTTTCATTTAAAATCGATTCAGTTTAATTTTTATAAATATTAAAACTTTAATTTTTCATTTATTTGATTCAATTCAAAAGAAAATTCAACTGATTCAACGGTAACAAAAATCGGTCGTAGGCTCCCGGCTTAGTCGCAGCCTCACCTCCTATTACACCATCTCAAATAAGCCTTGACTGCCGTTTTTTTCTTCTTTAGTTCATGTTCATTGTAGACGGAAAAAAAGGGTGCCCAACTCTTTTTGTTGCCCTATGTAAACCTAACCTCACTTGTCTTTCCATAGGCTTTGCTTGTTGCATTCCAGGTTGGTGGTCCGGTCATCTCTTACACTAGTATTGCCCCCTCCATCTGCTTGCTTGTTTAAATTACATAAAGATGTGTTTAGATAATTTAGATAATTTTCTGTTAATTTTAAATAAATAGGAGAAAATTTATTATTAAGTTTATAAATTTTTAAAAATTTATTAATTCATTCGTATTTAAAAATTATATCATTAAGCTATATTAAATATTTATATTTTAATTTATATAATTTTAAATATATATTATTTAATACTTATAAATTTAAATATTTGTACTATTTAATTTTTTTTATTAAAGTGTAAATAAATTCATTAATAATTTTTTAAATAAATTATTAAATAATTTAATTTAATAAAATATAGAGATATTTCTATTCATGTAATTTTAATATAAAGACAAATTAATAATTTTTTAAAAATTTAAAAACGTAATAGTTATTCTTTTATAAATAAAATTATAACGTTAAATATTATTTTTATAGCAATAAACTACTCTATTCTATTTTAATCTAAAAAATTTATTTTTAATCTTTTATACTTCAACTTCAAATATACTAATGCTTTTTTTTTTATTAATAATAGTTATTTTTATTTATTTTATTTATGCAATTGAAATTATATATTAAAATATAATTTCAATTATTTAAATTTATGAAAAATAAATTTTGAATTTTTTTATAAATTTTGAATTTAAAAAAAAAGAGTACGACGAATAATGATTAAATTATTTAATATTTTTATAAATTATTTAGATATAGAAAAATTTTTTTTAAAAAAATAAGCTTAATAAGTTATGAATTAGATTAATTTTTTTTAAAAATAAATTATAAATATATATAGATAAAATTAAATAGTATTTATGTAGGTAATAGGTTAAACTATTCAAACTAAAAAAAGTTTAAACAGAAAAATTCATTTAACTTTGTAAAATTTTATCTAATTCTCAACTTGAAAATTTTATCTTTAATATTTATATTATTAAAAAAATATAAAATAAATAAAATTAAAAATTTTACTTGAAAAAATAAAATTAAACTCATAATTTAAATTTCTAAATCCGTCACAGGTTATTTAGTCTAATCTAATCATCCATTTGTATGTTTGTCTTTGCCGCCGGTCTAGTCTCTTCGCTGTTTGTACTGCTTCTCACAATCTCGTCTTTAGTCATTACAAGTGGAGAAAATTTTTCAAGATTTGTAATTTAAGCTATGATTTTTTTTTTTGAGATTTGTGATTTAAGATATGAGTTTTTGAGATTTGAAATTTGTAATTTGAGATTTATGTGTAATGGTTGGGCCATTGAAAGTTTGAAGATTTGAGGTTCAAAATCTTAATTTGTTCCTTGATTCAACTTCTTTACAACCTGCAAGGGGATTTGATGATGTTTGTATGTTTGGAAAAATTCTGACTTTGTTCATGTATATCAGAAAGATAATTTTTGAAGAAATTTTTTTCTTTAATCTTTTAGTTTTAAAAGTAATAGTTAAAATATTCAAGTTAATAATAAAAATTTTGTAGTACACTTTTTAAAATTATATAAATTTTTTAATATATTATTAAAAATTAAAAGGTTAACTAATTAATTTTTTCTATACAACACAAACTAATTCATAATTTTGTCCGGAAATTATGGGAGCCTAGTTTCGTATTGCAGAATCAGAACTATAAAAGTGGAAGATGGCAACATATAACTGCAAAAGTTGCAAGAAGAGCCAAGTCGGCGTCTAGAGATCGAGGCTGTAACGAGCATAATAAATTGAAACTCCAGCAAATCATCAATGTGGAGAGCTAATGTGAGAGATGGACAGAGAGGAAAGGTAAGGTGGCATCGTGGCGAGAATGGGACAATCAGGGTGAGGATGAGATCGCTGATGACGAGGCTTCGGGTCGACGGAGGGACAGCACAAATTAATCAATATTTTTATAATAAATTTCTTATAACTATTAATTATATTAAAATATTGTATTTTTTTCATTTTGTAGTTTAAAAAATAAACAATAATTTTAAAAATATATATATAAATAAAAATGATAAGACGAAAAGAGTAATTAACATATAATTTAATTATTATAATTCATTTTTTATTTTATTTTTAATATAAATCCTCATTAATTGTTTAATTTTTCTAAATAGAAATTTCAACAATCTCACAGTATTGAATTTAAATTTTTAATATAATTAATAGTTATAAGAAATTTTTAATACAATTGTCATGGGCCGATTTTTTCATGGCTGTCGATAGTAATTTTTTTTGTATGTGACAATAATTTGCTCGGTATTGATGTGGTGATTTTTTAACCTCAAATATTATGATTGATTTAAATTTTTATTTGCTTTTATTTATCCATTGCATTTCTTTTTTATTTATTCTAATTTCTTTTATATGCACGAAGTTTGTCCGAAAATAGTTTTCTCATATCGAAATGCATACATTGAGAGTTGGTTGTGGCTTCTTCATCGATATTCTAATTATGGTTGGTGGAGTTATCAATGGATTCGATTTTATCGATAGCATCAGTGCTAAACTTCCTTTCATCAATTGTGGGCTAGTTAGTTAATTTTGGCCATCTGTTTGTTTTGCTTTACTTTAAATATAACTTTGCTTTAGTTCGTTGGGCCTTATTAAAATGCAATACAATATGCATTTAGTAAAAAAAATATAAAGGAAGTTAAATAAAAATGGAAAAAGAAAAAGAAAAAGAGCAAGGGACAAGGTGGAGACACAGAGTTTGGGAAGAAAAACCAAAGCAGGTGTCCAACTTTGTATCATTAGCTGTCTTGTATCGTGGGTAGGAATTACACATGCATGCATGTGCTGTATTTCACTTGGACTATGCCCACATGCCTGGGCCAACCTACAGCTCCAAACACCAGAACATTGGGCCATACCAAAAACCAGGTTATTTATATATCCCATTTGTTCTTGGAATATAATATATATATATTTTAATAAAAAATAAATGACCAATGATAGTGGGTTTTGCAATTTAAATGCATGCATGGGCTATTGGACATGCAAAATCATTTGCAAGAAAAGCAAAGGAAGAGTACTGTTGCAGAGAGGATATGGGTTAAGTGTCAAGTGAACCTATTTCCTGCCAGATTGGATTCGACATGAAGAACCCACATGGCTTTAAGGGTTCTATATTTCAATCCCAAGGACCCAAATTTTTTCATTGTCCCACCTCATGTGAATTACTGGGTTTCATCATTCATGTATTTTTCATGCAGATTTTGTATGCACTGGCACTCCATAGATGCCATTGAGTTCATGCTGTGGAGAATATGGTCCAATTTTTCATGGGTTTAGTCTCAGTTGAAGAGGGCCCATGAGCCAACAGAAAATAAAAGAATGAATAAATAGAAGGGCCCACAAGAAATATATAAAACAAAAGTAAAAAGATAATGATTAGTGGGGGTGGGTGTATGGTCCTCTCAAAGTTGAGGGGAAATCTAAAAGAGGGTCCACAGCCCAAAATCTGAGCCCATCAAAAGAACTAAACTTGTCTTGTGGTGAGGACATTTATTTGTGATTGATTGATGGAAATTTGGGCTTATGCAACCCCCAATTTATCAAAGGACAGATGCTTTCTGTCCATATTTCCATTTTTTTTTTTCTTTTTTCTAATTCGTCCATGTCTTCTTGGGATAAAAAGAAAGTTAACAATATTGGTGGCTTCATCACTCTCATAGTTGGGCAATTCAATGTGCAGTAGTTGCATGGGTGGAGACCTAGCTAGATGACATTTTTGGATAAAAAAACAAATAAAGATAGAAAAGTATGGGCAAGTCCTAATGGTGAGCCCTCCACATTATTGACAGAAAGTTTGGTACTTAATTATGAGGGTTGGAGGAGCTGCTTAACTCTTACTAATGATTTGGGCATGTGTTCCACGAATAATTATTAATTTTTATAAAATTTTATACTACCATAAATACTAAAAAAATATTAAAATTTTGGGAAGAGAGATTAGAGATATCTCTAGTCTGCAGTTCATATCATTCAATGAATCACTAATGGAATTGCAAAACTAATTATTGAGTATTAGAAAGTAGAATCATCACTAATGGACAATTAACACTTGTCATTTATAAATTAATGCATATAGGAATTGAAGTGTTAGCTAGTTAATCAAAATAGATATTTATAAGATAAGTAGCATCAATCAAATCTAGGGCATTTGCTTGTACAATGGTCAAACATGATTTTGGAAGGCAAATATAATCCTCCATAGCTTAAGATACAAAATTCACAAACATGGGTAGGGTTGGTGAGGGGCAAAGGATCTCATCATAATCCTCTCCCAAATCATCCACATTTTTTCAACTCTCCATATAATATCTTCTTCCCAAGTACACTTCTTGGCCTGCCTTAAATTATAGGGTAGATCATGGATTATTAGGATAATGCATTCATCCTTATGCATGAAGTAATAGCATTTTTCTAGTGGGATGACGAAGATATGAAAATTTGAATATGAATTTGGTTGATGAACAATATATGAATCTATTGATTGCTCCACCAAGTACTTCTGCAATTGGAGAATACTTTTATTTTATGTAATAATTTTTTTTTAAAAAAAAAAAAAAACGTTTTGCACCATATGGCAATTAAGGATTGGTCAAATTTGATTCCCATGGTAATGGAAATGTCACCAACAAAAGCTATGCACAGCTATATCAAGTAAGTGGAAGGACATCAAACATATTCAAAAGGTTTTATCAAAATAAATTAAATATTCATTTTCTTTCATAATTTTTGTTATATTTTTTATAGTTGTTTCAAAATTATTATTTATTTTTATTTTTTATATTATAATAATATATAATTTAATTATTATAATTTTATTCTATTTTCAAAACAATCTCTTATTAAATGTTATTTTTTAAAGTAAATATTCTCTTACTATTTAATAAAGATTAATGTATTTAAGAAGTATATAATTAAAAAATTAATATAAAAAAGTATCAAAGTGTATAAAAATTATGAAATAAGAAAAGTAATTAATTATTTGGTTGAATGGGAAGAGAAGAGAGTTATATACAATTGTGAAATGAAATATATTCTTTTTCTTGCTTCTATTATATTTTATTTGTAAAAAATAATTTACACGTGGAAGACTTTTTCAAAAAAGAAACGTTTTTAATTACAATATAAAAATAAAAAATGTTTTTAATAAAAATTTATGTAGAAGAAGTCTAATTAATAATTTCTATAAGATTTTTAAACTTAAAAAAAGTTAATTCTTTTGAAAAAATATAGTTATCTTTTAAATAACCTATTTTTTTTATTGAAAAAATATTTTTATAACTAATTTTTCTACATGGTCTTAAATACTAGAAACTATAAAAAAGAAAAAATTTCTTAAAAAATATTTTATATGAAGCAAATAGAACCTTAGGAAGTAAGTTTTTTTTTTTTTTTTTCCTTTAATTTTCAAATTGAGATGTAATGAATAAAGAAAACTATAAACAATTGATGCAAATAAAGCTAAATTAGAATGATTAAGAGATTTTTCACTGAGTGATCACATCTCTATCATTTGACGAGAAAATGATGGATGATTATATGAATATACCTTCAGTTGACTGTCCCCAACATTCTAATTTACTATTCCTATTCAAACCACCACGCCCAACACAAACCCTTTTTCTTTTTTTCTTTTTCGGCAAAGTATAAAAATAAAGTAAAACTATAGAATTTAATAATTATTAAATTTATATAATAAGATTTAAAAAAAAATCATGGCTAACTAATTAATTGGGATAACTAATCTTGATAAGTATCCAATAGGGACAACCACACGTGTCCTTGTCCCTCATCACTTTCCCAATTAATATGGTCCAACTCCAAAAATAGTGCACTTGATTTTGATTGAGAGGTTATTTTCCTCTCAATCAATTTTTATATTAATGCACTTGCTACCATCTTCTATGTATTTTCCTTCATCATACACTAAAATCTCATAGCTAGCAAATGAAAATATAAATAATTTCTTTATTCTATTTTTATCATAAATCATTAATAACTGACTCATATCAATGCTGAACTGCGGGAGCCGAAGAACATCTGAGCGATGTTGAAATTATGAAAGTAAAAGATGTTCACTTGTAATATAGGAAGAGGTAGACAACACTCTCCCAATAATAATTAGAATCTTAGGTAATTAGACAAGAGTTGTTGTCACAGTTCCAAAGGGCCATACTCAACCTGCCTTTTCACCACCATTTTGGACCTACTCTTATTTATAACTCCATTACTATTTTGTCCAATATTTTCTCTCTTCATAGTTTAGGGCCACTCCAATCCCTTATATTTTCTGGCCTTTTGCTTCTATGCCTGATCAAAGGGGCAGTTGAAATATCATTTCCAAAGATCATTCTAGGGTTTTTCTTTTATGCTTCATGTAAGGACAATAACTATCTCCTTGGACCTCCATAATGCATTCAGATTGCTCCACGTACAATTTTATATAGTTTCATTTCAAGAAAAAAAAAAAAAAGGAGGAAATGGGGTGATTTTAAATTCCAAGATACTTTATTTCATCTACTTTTTTGGCAAAATAATGCAAGTGCCACCCTATTTAGTGACGTGTTGCTTTGTGATTTGCTGACAGGATGAAATGGGGGTGAATCTTTGCTCTCTTTTATTGAACCAAAGGACATGAAAGTAATGGTAAATAAAGATGCTAGTGGGATTTTTCTATTTCTTGGCTCTTGCCAGTGGGATAGCACTAATTAACACCTTATAAATACACATGCTAGGGTTAGGGTTAAGTCATCAATACACAAAAAAAGTTATACAGCTTTTCTTTTTCCCCCCTTCTCGCTCAATCAACCCAAAAGCTGGCTCTTTTCCTTGTTCCTTACTCCTGTGCTTGAACAAGTTAATTCATCCCCAGAAACCTCCTGAAAACTCATTTCCATTGATACGTTCTCAGAAGCTCACTGTCTAGGGTTTTGAAATGATGAAGAAACGCCAAGTGGTACTCAGAAGAGATAATGGATCTGGAAGAGCTTCTACTACTTCATCCTCAGTGGTTAGAAATGTGAGATATGGAGAGTGCCAAAAGAATCATGCAGCGAATATGGGAGGATACACTGTGGATGGTTGCAGGGAATTCATGGCAAGTGGAGAAGAAGGCACTACTGCTGCCCTCATGTGTGCTGCTTGCAGCTGCCACAGGAATTTCCACAGAAGGGAAGTGGAAACTGAGGTAGTTTGTGAGTATTCTCCTCCTAATTCTAGTCGAAGATAGATTTATAACACACATGTAGAGTGAAGAAATTTATATATATATATATATATATATATATGATATGATATGAATTTGACTGATTGTTGTGTGAAAATGGGATACACAAATTAATCTTCAAGCAGTGTGATTGCTTTCAAAATTTGTTCAAGATTGTATTATATCTCAAACTTCAAGTAATGCAAATCCTTCAACAAAAATGGGGTTCTTTTTCTTTTTCTATTCTTTCATCTAATTACTCTTGTTTATTGAAATTATTGATAAATTGATTGCAAATTTCAGTAATTCTGCATTAGGAGCAAAAAATCAGCTTCAAGCTTATGCATATGGAAGAAATTAAGTAGCGAAATAATGGGTATATTCCATTGAAAATGTACAGTTAGCTATTTGAATCTCCGAGTCTAAGCATAATCAAAATTCAAATTAATAAAAAATAGGTAGGAGTTTATTTCCTCTAATTGTTTCCTTCAACTCTAATTCCTCCTTTGCATCAGAAGTATGAGCTAATCTCTAATTTTTCTGTCAATCATATACAGTACTGCCAGTTGGGTACCTATATATGTATATATAGGAACAATAATCACTTTCATTAACATAAATCTTCAGTTGTTTCATCCCATTAATCAACAATTAGGATAACTCCTTAGTGATTAGTAAAATTGTATGCTTTTCCTTGCTTCTCAATCCCTTAATTGGTAGCTAAGTATTTGCAGCAGTTAGGCAAAGAAGGGAGTTTCCATCAGTAACTTAACCTAATTCACTGTAAATAAAGCATATGAAGTCACATTTTCCCTCTTTTTTTAGCCAAATATCAAGAATGCATTTTCATTCTTTCCATGCCATGATTTGTTGGTGAAAACAGCCAAGAATATTTCCCCATAAAGATGGTTTATCCAATTATATATCCTTGCTGCAATCATGTATTATCTAGAATATAATAATCTTCAAAGGCCCACATATCCTATCATGTTATCACTATAATCTAAATCTCTTCAATAATAAACTTAAGAGAGAATAAAGCTTAGACAACAGAATTTATAATCTTGAGGAAGTGACCCTCCTCTCTTCTTGGTGGTGGAGCTCACTAGAAGAAAACAAACATGAACATGATAACAAAATAAAATAACATAAATGAGTTGGAAGTGGAAACAGTGCTTTATATCTTTTCTGGAAATGTTTCTTCAATTGTTTAATATTGCTTTGTCTACAAGAATGAATCACCATTGGTTTAAATTTTTTTTTTTTATCACATTGAGTGCAAATGAGGAAGACACTCTTTTACAGATAGCTTTTTGAGTTCTTTATTGCATTTTATGACTAATTACTTATGTGATCAATTATTGATAAAAATAATTAGAAAAAAAGGGAAAGAAAATTTTCTTTTTTCATAATCAATGGAGGTTTTATTGATAATAGTTAGGGAAAACTTGCCGGGCAACAGGTCTTCCCATTAACAACTCACCGAGAGGGAAGCCTAGCCAAGGGAAGCTAGCCAAGGGAAAGAGAAGTTTGTTTAAATGGTGAACTTCTTAGAATAAAAATAGTATAGAGAATCCTTTAATTTGATCTTTCTTGGCTTAGAGAAACAAATTTAGCTAGTGTGTACATTTCAATCGAGTGGTATCTACTCATTGAAAGTGGTTTGACGATAGGCATGTTGCACCAATGAGATACGCCAACCATAGAATGATTACAAACAAGGGCATCGCATGATAAGAAAGATTGACACATCGACAACCATGATAGGATGGAATGATTACACATTTACAAGCTCAACTATTTATATGCTAACTAGGATTTAATCTTTTATGGAATACTCCTCTTTCTTCTTATGAATACAAACGTTCTCCACTGTACAATTGCTAGCAATTGGAAATCACTTATCTTAATTCTCTAACTCATTTCATTTTACTCCTGGAATTAAAGATTTGATAAGAATTTAAATTCAATTTAATTTTTTTTTATCAAATTTCTTGTTTAAAATGAAAATTCAGCTTATAAAATTTTATTTTTAACAAAATAAAACAATGCATGATTTTGTTAAAATTCATTTAAATTTTTTTGTTGCAAAATGAATTATATACGGAGAGTTGTAAGGAGATATTTATTGGAAAACATTTAAGTAAAATATGTTAATTGAAAAGATAATTATTTTTCTGTTATAAGCATAAAAAAAGATTAAAATAGGAAGTTGGATGAATGAAATCAAGTAGTATGTTCTTTCAAAAAAGGATTTCATTTCCAAGTAGCAAGAACTCAGTTGTGAGAATATCAATAAGATTTGCAGTTCTCATGGCTGGAGCATACTTCAAAAGGATGTAAAAATATTTCTCTACTCATATTTTCCCTTGTTCTTATTCATATTCTTTCTTTGGAATTTCATGGTACATAAATTTACTTCCTTTGCACTCAGCAGGTTGTAATAAGGTGCCATGCTCGTCCACTCTCTCTATAATTAATCAAGTTTTGTTTATGTATCAACCATCCTATCTTTGTCCATACAATACTTATGTTCTCACTAGAATTAATCAAACGGGATGGTTCATTGATTTATATCCCAAGAGGGCATGTTTGCTTTTTTACATTGGTGCTGGTGACCAACCTGATCCTATTGACGCCTTGTAGGGACCTTCCAATAAGTAGAACACCATAAATTTAACACCAATGTCCCTTAGGTGGATTATATTGGAAAAATAAACATATTTTAAGCTGTTCTTCAAAGGAAAAATGGGTTAGCCAAGGCCACCTACTGTTGATCCCTCAGCCACAAAATTTTCCATGGTTGGGCTGCTAAATGCTAATATTAATCTGCTTTATGATAACAAAGATGGAAAGCTAGAGAGGTTGACAAAATTTGAAGGTTCGATTAGGGCCATTATGCAAAAGTCATAAGGCCCATGTCATACACTCATTTTCTATTCACAACACCCTTCCAATCAAAGAGTATGATTGAGTTTTTACAATCTGTATTGTTCAAATAATTAATGTGTATGGCTTCTTGAAGACTTGAACAGACTGACTATTTGATTTGCTCTACATGACGTTGATTCGCCTCTCCTCTAAGCCATTCACAGGGACTACTTGAAGTCTTGAACACAGAAAAAGAGATGGTACCACAAAATGACTTATGTAATAGCTTGGCATGATTTCTACTTCACCACAAGATTTGAGGAATTAATGATATCATCATTGAGCCTATACATATTCTCATAAAACTTGGTTCAAGACTCTAAAGTAACACCACAAATATTAAGTATTGTTCGAAATCACATCTCACAAGTGACCCTTGCAAAGGAAAAACATCTCATTCATCCTAAAGAAAAAATATATATACACACTCCATAAACAGTATTCACGCCGCAGAATACTGTAAAATAGCTAACAACATTAATTCACAGCCCAACTTCATTCATAAAAGAGTCTTAGCCTCTTCCACACCAATCATGTATATTTATATCAAATGGTTAAAAAATAATATATTAGATTTGGGCAACGAAGCATTCATTTAAAACAGATGAATTGTACAACAAAATATAAGGGTAAAGTTAATGAGATCTCTTTTGATTTTAGCTTAAGTGAGTGCGAAAGTTATATGTATCTTTATTATGCTCAGCGATATCATCGCAATATATATTTTTTTCCTTACAATGACAAAATAAACTAGTTTTAGTTAGAAGCTAATTTTGAAACCAAACCAGTTAAGGTACAGTAATCATATTGATGAATTTGTAGTGTTATGCAAGGTATAGAGGTAGTGTGGAGACAAAGAGTGGCCATTAACTACCCAGATACCATATGGGAGATGAGCTATGCAAAACAAAGTATGGACATGATGGGATGGAATACAGCGAAAGGAGGCAAGCTGTTGTCGTTTTTAGTGCATTTTATATTGGGTAATGCATGTGCCTTGTTGCTTGGCCCCATATGGCTGCACATGGATCCATTCAATTATGAGCTCCCAAGATTCTCCTACCCTCCCTAAATTTCATACTCCACTACACATCAATTAGTATCTTCTCATCTATGATCTTGCCATGTCATGCACCTGCTATATCAATGCAGTTTGATATAGCTGCTAGATGCATCGAAGGGTTTATGGGTTTTTGAGCAGTGTAGAGAAAATAGGAGTACGCTATAGCTTCACTTTTGCTTCTATTATTATTGGTTTACATCATAAATTAATGCAATCCAACTTTGCCTCGTCTCTTTTTCTTGAGGTACCCTACACACTTAACTGCCTTTGCCTCCATCTTCCATGACTGGTTCTTACACATTTATTAGTGGTGGTTGTTCCAGAGTTAAAAAGGAAATAGTAATTTACTACGTTCTGTAAGAGAATCTGAAAAACAGAATCAAGAATGTGAAAAAGTTGTGTTTGTTTCTTCTTTTGTTTGTCATTTTTATTTGTGGGTTAGAAAGTTTTGGTACCACCAACTTGCCCTTTTAGAGAACAGTGGATACAGTAAGCTAAGAGACGAAGATGCAATAAATTATGTTATTGTGTAATTTTTGGGCGGTTGAGGAGAGTCGTCTGTTCATTTTCAGTTTTCCGAAAAGTGCAATCACATGGGCATGTGAATGTTACCAGTTGTGAGAAAGCACATAGGAGAAATACGTGGACATAATCAAGAAGGTCGAAAGAAAGGGACCCGACAGTTTGCGAATTTGCTTCGACCAAACATTTCTCAGTGTGTGCAATGGATAATCAAATATAATATCCTTTAATGAGATCCAGATCATAGACTTTACAGTGTTATACATATAATTATTTAAATTGAAAATAACAATAATTAATTAGTTGTCTGAATTAAAAGAAGGTGATGTAAATAAAAGATCCCAAATGCAAAATCACATGGAGGGCAGTTTAGAAAATATGATCTTCAGCACGAGTCGATTCAGGGCTTTGATTAAAGTGATAGTAGAAACAACAGATTAGGTAGAGCCCAAAGTATTGGGCAGCTGAGATCTATTTATAGCATACACTGCCTCAGCACTTGGCACCAGCAAGCAAGCAGAGACCACCAGTACATTTCCAGGGCAAAGTTCACTCAAAAAGCCCTCTCTTTTTGTCTCTTTCCCAGTTCTCAGTCCAAAGAGAAGGGCTGCAGCAGCTTTGCCTGGTAGTAATGGAAATGGCGAAGCTTGTTTGTGTCTTGCTTATGGCAATCCTCGGCATTTCCATGGTCGCAACCCAGGTAAAGTTTATCGTTTACCTTATGTGCAGAGTCTGTAATAAGCTTTATTGCTCCACTCCAAGCATTCCTATTGAACACAAAATTTTGTGGAAAATTCGTGTAGGTTATGGCGAAGGATGCTCAGTACCACCTTGACAGCGTAAGCTTTTTCAATTTTTTTCTTTTAATATATTTATAGGTTATCAGGTAAAAGTAAGACGATTAAAATTTTTCTAAAACTTCAGGGGAATTATGGACCAGGAAGTCTGAAGAGCTACCGTAAGTGAATATTTTAATTTCAAAATTATCATGGCATAATAGAAAAAAGAGAACAAATAATTAAAAGGAATTTGCAGAATGCCCATCGCAATGCACGAGGAGATGCAGCAAGACGCAGTACCACAAACCCTGCATGTTCTTCTGCCAAAAATGTTGTTCGAAGTGCTTGTGCGTTCCTCCAGGCTACTATGGAAACAAAAATGTGTGCCCCTGCTACAACAACTGGAAGACCAAGCGTGGAGGTCCCAAATGCCCTTAGATCATCACTTCTTCTCTCTGTTTTCTCTGCTCCTTTCCATATTTTATTTTATGGCTCCTTTGGGTTTCCCCATATGAGAAGCCTAGTGCTGCCCAATTATATGCTCTATCTTTTATTTAATTAATAAAAATTGCTTGCACCATTTTATCTAATCATTGGATTAGTGGGGTTTGTATATGTCTTTTTTTCTCACATGTATTGTTGGTTATTTGAAAATTAAATTCATGTCAAAAAAAAAAAGGCTTCATGGATCTCCTGCCTTATCCTAAACTTGATCATCTTTAAGCCCAAGGCTTTTTGACTTTCAGATGTAAAATTAAATAGGTGATTATAACCTCATTTAATATTTAATTAACAAAGTATATATATTGAGCTTGTACCATATAACTGATTGGAATATAGAAAATAATATATGTTTTTTAGTTATTTTTTAATAATATTTTCTTCTGAATTATAATAGAGTTTAATAAAATAAAAGCTAAAAGATAAATAAAATTAAGAATTTGTATTTATATAAAATTTGAAATTAATTTAAAATTTACAAGAGAGAAGTATTTTCTAGACGTTCCTCCCGCCGAGTGCTGCAGAGTCTGGCAAAGATGCCTGCGGGCCATGGAGCCTTGAGTTGAGTCGGGTACTATTTCTTGCAAGTGCTCATCAAACCAGATTATCAAATTATGTGATCATACCCAGATGATCAAAGTTTGATTTTGTATCCGTCTCTCACTCTGATTTTGATTTGTTATGGATGTTCAATAATTGACCATGAAAATAAAAACGTACTTGTTTCAGCTCAAATTTACGATTTTTGGGTGTTCTTTTATCGACCACTTACTTGGGTAGCTCAATGAAGAAGATAAGTTTAGTTTCTGTAACAGAAACAGAATTATGAGTAACGAGTTCAGAAAATATAAGCACTGAATAATTTCGGAAGCAGAAGGAAAATTTTCTCATTCATCTTCTTTTAGGAAGAGTTGAGTGCTGGAAATTTCTGGTGGTTGATATTTGTTGCAGAATATGTTGTAGATGAATCTTTGATTTAATTTCTAGGGTTTAAGTCAGAATTCGGGGTTTTTCCTTTATTTGGGGTTGGTTGTGTCTGTGGAAACAATGTTGTTCTGGTTTATGCGTAGGAATTAATACCTTGTTTTCCAAGTGATTATCATCTGTATTGAGGCATAAGCTGGGATACGTTTTGCTTGGCATATACAAGGAATCTTTTACTGTTCCTCTTATTTTGTTTTGAAAGCAACTTCAATTGTTTGAATACATTGTATAGTACCTCTTTGCTCCTGTAGTTCTGCTAATTTTATAATTGAAGATTTTTTTTTTCTTTACTTCCATCAATATCTGAGAAAAGCAGACTTCCCTCAAGGTTTAATTTTCTTGATTCCCATTTATGTGTTCTTTTTATTTTTCCAATCATTTCCTCGGTTTCCCCTAACATGGAAATATTTCTCTTCTACCCGCAACTGTTTCAAGTTAATTCTTGTGAAATTTACATCAGTTTATTTGGAACTCAAGCTTCACTTCTTCTCATCCATGCCATCACAAATTGATACTAGATTGTCAATGGGAAGTGGAAGACTGAATTTTCCAATTTCAGAAATGGCTGCTTTTGGAAAGCACAGAAAGAAAAACTGGCTCATCAATCTCTTTTAAGAGTATATATGTATGATTCCCTCCCCAATTTCACCTTGGGCTATTGCGCAGCTATGTTAATTACTTTACCCACTATAACCAGGCATGTTGAACCTACAGCATATTATGGAGTTACAGCTGACGTTTGATCTTTTAGCGTCAGGCATCAGGCACACCCAAGGTGGCCAGACTTTGCGGTGCAGTTAAGAGTGTAGAATTCTTGTCAAGCAGTGAAGCAGATATAGTTTTGTGCCATTTTTCTCATCTTTGAGTTGCAATCAACATTCTAAGCTTCATGAAAATGAAAAGTTAGTGTGAAAAAGATGTTGCAGGATATATTGGTGCCGTTTCTAATGAGTCAGGACGAGTGGAAGCAATTTGCGGAAGGGATCATTTGCTTGTGGCCCACCACCCAAAAAGCGTGATTGATGCTTGCTTCTCCCATGCTTGTTCTTGCAGATCTCAGAAGATACCTGGTTGAAATTGCAAATCTTGGGAAGGAGATAATTGCTTCTTACAATCATGTTGTGAGGACCATGATAAGTGGTTAATTGTCTCATTTTGATGACCCATATTGGTGTTTTTCAAAGGAGCAATATGTAGGAAGGATGTAAGTTTCTCCTCCTCCTTCCCTTATATTACAAACTGTTAAAAATGCTCTTCATTTTATTTGGTAATAGTCTAAAATCGACCCTCGATTCGTAATATGGACCTGTGATATGCCTGAAAACTGGAATTTATAATCAGAAGTCTAGGTTTATCAAGAGAGTACATCAATGCTTAAATTGTTACAATATATTTTTCCAACATGATTTAGGCTTTCTAGATGCTGGTGATGAGAAATGATCTGATTTTTTTTGCCCTAGTGTCTGGTTATCATCTTAACATAATTATCTGTGACAAAACATTTGAATAATTGGTCATGTAGAAGAACATTCCAGATCCAAATTTTGTGATCATCCCATTCCCATTAACTGAATATGATTCTGAATATTCTCTTGATAGATCCTTCCTTCAATTGGGCCACAATAGACACTTGCTTGTACTTTACAAAAAGCATAATGGTTTTATAACAGTTTGGTAATTCGGCAATTTATGCAGCATTCTGTGGACCATTTCAAAACCCAATGCTTGATAGCAGTGGCGGTAAAACTATTCCATTTAGATTTTATGGTTTGAAGGCATGATTTTGTCTCACAAGATGAGATGACTGTCAAGTATGAATGAGAAATCAAGAGTCAATGTCATTGTTCATAAGTTTTGAATCATAAAATCAGAATTGAATAACAAAATTGTTAATTATTATATGATACCACATAAATATCAGTTTCTGTTGATTTAGCTTTGCATAGCAACATAAATTTTTATTTTTGCTTCCCTCCATTTTTATTTTTATTCTTTCCTTCTTTCATGGGGGGGTCATTCACCAAGAAATGTATTAAGAAAGATGGTCCTCTTTGCACTTGGATGGTTCAAGGAATGGAATCAATGAGGCAAGCCAAGGAATGGTGCCATCCAAGTTCTGCCTCAATAGTCAATAGTGCTGGTGATATCCCTTCCTCAAATTGTCTCTTTGATGCTGCCGTGAGCCATTGTGTACCTGTGATACTAAGCAACGACATTGAGCTACGCCTTACAGCTGTCTTAGACTACTCAGAATTCGGCATATTTGTGCATGCGTCTGATGCTGTTAAGAAAGGATACCTACCAATCTTTGTTTAGAGCATCAAGCAAAACAATGATTTGGGAAAGATTAAAGGATATTGCACAACAGTTTGAATAGCATCCTACTTAGCCTGTGAGTACATATGATTTGGAAGCAGTGTCGCGTTAGACATCTTCAGTGCAGTTGATACTTAACAGGAAAAACTGATATCTCAGATCTGAGATTTATTAATTGAAATGACTTAACAGCCAAGGGACAAATTCATTTCTTGGTCTTACGTGCACAGACAAGATTTTTTTCTGTTCTGTTTTTTGGCTGGGCTACTAGTTTTGGACAAGACAGAAGCATAGTTTTTTAAGAAGATCTGTAAGGGCATTTGTTGTCTATAGTCCTTTTTTACTGTTGATATTGTTGGTACATTTGTAGACTCGCTCTTTTTTTTTTTTTAATTATTACATGATAATCCTCTTTGTAGGATTCTGTTGCAGAGCTCGTTGAACTTCTTCCCTCCTCTTCCATTACTAGACTCGAGTCACTAGACACATTGTGGGGATTGGGGAAGACTTCACTTGAGGTTATCAGCACAAAATAAGATGATACGGTGCACAGAAATGGACATTTGAATAGCAATAAAAGTTTCATGCAAGTATATCATTGAAAAATACAATAACTAAGGTCACATGAAAATTACATGATTTTTTTTTCATATAGAGAAAATTAGGGAAGCACTATATTTCGTCGTGTGGGAGAGCCAGCATCCTCATCTTCAATGCATTCAGCTGCAGTTAAGGATTCAAGTCTATACAATATAGAGAGAAGATGCTGGCTCATGGAGTGTCTTTAGCTGCAATTCTTCTGCTCAACTAAAAAATCAAAGATAACAAAAAATCTTTGAACTAAAACAAATAAAAATATTAAAAATTCCAACAAACTCAAATGGAGAAACAGCCAAGAAGGCAAAAGGATTCCCTACGACCGCATATTTCTCTCTTGCATCAGTTATAGCCTCTAGCCAACACCTCCATTGCTGGAAAAACTCCTGTTCCTTGTCCACTTTGCTCAACGGCCTCAACCTGTCAACATCTGTTGTGGATAGGATCTGATCCTTTTCGGACAGTTCTTTTATTTGACTGGTTGGGATCAAACACCATTGAAGGTGCAGGTGCAGAACTTGCCAATGTTTGGAAATCCCTCAGAGCAACAGACCTCAACATGCGCGAATTTCGAGCAAATGGTAATAGCCCTTGTTTCCATCTCAGAGCAAGATCTAAGCTTGAGAGGCTAGAAACCTTCTGCGGTTGAAGAGCTAAGTACCCAATAAAAAGAAGAAGAAGAATCCCTCTATGAACCAAAAAGCCCATGTTTGCAAATATTCTTCAAATTAAAACAAAGGAGACAATGGCAATATCCCTTATTTGCAGCAATGATGAGAGAATGAGCAGTGTGTTTTAGACTGAAGTCTGAGAGGCTTATATCTGCAGAATAAGGCTCTGGTTGTATCTTTCTATGGCTAAAAAAACATAAAGCATAAGGAGGGACCAGAACAGGTAGGGAAGCTTATAGATTCAGTTCAATCATAAGCCTGTGATTGAAGCAAATACAATAGCAAATATATATAAGGCTGTTTTAGAAGACTCTGACAGGTTTGAACAAAAAGTTATAGTTGGAACAATATCCTTGGGAAGATAAGTATCTTTTCATTTTAGTTTCCCCACATTTCCCTATCATTTGCCTTGCTCTTTTTTACCAAACCAAGACCAGATTCCAGGCTATTGAATTCTTTAGCCGACTTGCCACATCATCCGACCAAGCTGACATGTACTTACAAGTTGGATTCTTGATGGGGCTTAGCTTGCCAAAAAGAAAGCTATGGGCCACCTCATCTGCCACATGTTTATAGAATACTACAGTACAAAGCAAGAAAGCCATATTAAAAGCAGAGATGTTGGGGGCGAAGGGAGAGGGAATAGCTCTCCAGAAAAAAAATAAAAACACCAAGTTGCTTTATGCTTATAACCAACTTTAGAATTCCAAGCTCTTCTCTCCATGCAACAAAAATAAGCAACAAGTGTTGGTCCCTTGTGGTAATTGGGTTTCCTTTATGCTTTTCTTTTATCTATCTATCTTTGGATTGCCCAACCCTGAGCTTCTCAATTCAAACTTCAAAACAAAGAACAACCCATTAAGCTTCTCCATATATGTTTGCCATTCTGGGGAGTGGTATCTAACTTTTTCTTCATATTACTCGTTTATCCATAAAGCAAACCTCTCACAACTTGAATTAACAGCCAAGTTGTATTTCACAGGAATGTTTTTGTTTTGAAAGTTCATATCTATGATGAATTTAACAAGGAGAAGAAAAAGAAAAAAAAAAAAAGAAAATGAGAAATGTTAGAAAGGGAAGAAATGGACTGAGTGGTCATGCTCAAAGCGTAGGACATAACAGGACACAGCTCTCTCCTTTTAGCAACCCATTATTAAAGTTAAAGAAACCAAGTATAAAGAAAAGAAAATGAATGAGCTGTTGTTGCTTTCATAAACCACCCTTCACTGTCCCATTTGAACGTTCTTATTCTTATATGCCTTCCAAACTCTTCCTTCTTCATAGCATATTCCCTTTTTTTTTTTTTTCCATCTTTACTGTTCTTTTTCAAAAATCTATTACTAAAATTTAGCTCGCATTTTTTACTTTTTGGCTCGTAGATATTTGATCCATGCATTTGTTTGAAACTTATACTAGTTGAATCCATAAAATTTCATGAAGATTTTTGTTCCATGAGACTGAATAAACTCTATAAAATATTTACGTGTAGTGATGTAGTGTTCTACTATTTTGTGGACTTATATTTAAAAATTTGCACTATTATTTTCTTTCTTGAGATTCTCTCTTCCTTTACCAAAAAAATATATAGTATTTGAACCCTTATTTCTTTTATTACAAAACAAAAGATTGTAATTTTTTAATATCATCGTGAATTATTTTTCATTCACATTTATAAATTTACCTTCTATGTTGAAGACAGATTCATATTGAAAATCAAATATAAATTCCTTGAAATATGGTTTCAAATTTTAAATCATGGTCAATGAAGTGGATTACCCAAATCCGTTTAATACTAGTTCAACTATTTATCAACATACATTAGAAAAATCGCATGAGAAGACAATAAGATTGGTGATTGGATGAGGCGCTTCCCATTTGTTCTGAAAGAGCACACATGATTTTCATTGGTTTAAGCAAATTTTAATCATAAGAATAACCTAACAAACTGCTTTTTTTAACAGTATTTAAAATAGTGTTTTCTTCCTAAAAAGAAGTTTTGATCTCATCAATCATTAGCAACATTAATGGCCATTTTTTATCGAACAGATATATATGCCCTAGCCTTCTATCTGGCTTTAGCTAAGAATGAGGATCGTGGGCATAAAGAAATACTTCTTATGGGTGCATGAATATCATCAAAACTCTCAGAATATCTTGCATTTGTTTTCATATGCACTGCATGTAGCAGCTCTGCCACAAATAAGTATATCAAGCAGCCCAAAACCAGGCTGCACATAAAAGATTTATGTACATACACATGTCAAAGGACTAAATAAAGTGTGCGAGGGTTTTGAAATAATCCAATTAGATGCAGCCCACATAAGCAAAGACAATCACTCGCGTTTCCACAGCAACCGTAGCCACTTCATCATTGAAGTGGCTCTTGTTGTGGAGTTGCAGCTTGGTGAGGAGTTGCTCCAGGTCCAGGTGCTATTGTGACTTGCAAGCTCCGTCGTTGCCCTGCCTGTAGCATGAATGCAACCTCAGTAGCTGCAAGTGCTGCCGCTTCCTGATTAAGTAAAGAATAAAGAGTGGGATAAATATAGTTGGAGAATAACAGAAGCATGTGAAGACCAAAATTTAGCAAAACTGGGAGCGGAAAAAATAGACAAGGCAAACCTGTGTCTGTCTTCGTCGCTGCAATATACTGATGGCCCAAGCCATGATGTAACATGGGAGAAGAAAACCAGCAGCCCTTATCAGGAAAAGCTGTCAAGAATAAACAATTTTGATTAGCACCAAAAGTAATGTCACCTATAAATAGTTTTCTGATTTAAAAATAAAAACTCACAGAAAAAAATGCAGAAGCATCTTCATCGCCATCTCCAGTGAGGGACATAGCATGCCTCAAGAGTAAAAGAGCCATTAACTGCCAAAAAGAGAAACACATGATTAGAACCAGTATCGGTACAATTTAAAACGTACATTTTAATATATATTTAAATGATTCATAGATGACAGTGCAACTCATTATCCAGTGTGGCACAGAAATATGACAACAGTAAATTTCCACAGAAAGCATATTGGAAGGAACCAAACCCATCCCAATCTGGTGTATAATAACGGCAGCCCAATTCAATGCCAGCTTAAGAATATCAAGATGATACAAAGAGAAAAGGAAAAATGAAGAAAGAAATAGCCGTATAACATCACATAAATCCACAGTATAGTATTTTCATGATTAATAATAGGAGACACAGAGATACTCATGTTCCTATATACTGTAATACAACCGATGCTAAAATTGAAGAGAATCATGGCTTACAATTAGAGCTGCAGAGCGGCAAAATGCTGCTCCACTAGCACTGGAATCAGCATAATCATCATATTCAGCCTCTAAAAAATGACGTTCTGCTGCTGCCATAGCTAAAATTCGAGGATCATGCAAATCCAAAGGAGTGCCCGCAATGGTCCAACCCTCACTGTGGAAAAAGATTAAGAAATGAAAATATGATACTTATCAGTTTAACAATAGAACAATATACAGCCTGCAAATTGCAGCACTCTCAAAATTAATTTGAAAAAAAAAAAATGATTTGCTGACAGCAATAAGTAATGAAAGTTTCTCCCATTAATTGAACTACAAAAAATTGTGAACATGCTTAACGTCCATGGACTAACAAACATAAAAAGTTATCCAACGCATAAAACTAGAAAAAGTTGAAGGGTCATGTTGCATGTAAAATAATAATCATGTGTAGACATTACTGAATTTCAAAGTCAAATATAAATGATAATCTGATAACGCCATTAATTTGGGAACCAAACATAAGTAAATTTGAACTTGCCTGATATCAATTGCAGTATCTTCTACTGGAGGGGGAGGTGGCGGAGCAGTATAACCAGGTTGGTAAGGCTGTTAATGAGAAATTTTAGCAATCAGTACATGCATTCAGCCATCATCCATATCAAAAGTGCTTCATATTTGGAATAAGTATCTATCAAACCACACTTGGTGTAAATTTAATGGCTTAATACATTTTCATCATATCGGTAATTGTGAATGTGGTGAATCGAAATATCATTATTGTGAACCACACTTGGTAAAATTCAAACACATGCACAAAAAAATATGACAATGCAATTAGAATTCAATTCTAAAGTAACTTTGAAAACTTTAAAAATGGACATTCCATGTGAATATTCACCATCAATTCAAATCCAATAAATATCATGAACAGCACTAAGCTCATTTTCTCTTTGACAAAGACACGACTTTGAGGTTGAATTCATTTACAGATTCACCAACATGAAGCATGTGTCTACACACACCATGCATGTGATACATTCTTTTTTTCCACAGAGGGATAAAATTACACAGTTCCCATCAGATAGCATAGGTGAATATGGATAGGCACCAATGTAAGTACAATGCTACTGCCAATTTTTTTGCTTCAAAGTTAAGACAATTATTAAAGCTCTAGCACCTTGTACAACCTTGACCATTTTCAAAGCAAGGGCACAATTGTCATCATGCCAATCAATAATAATTAAAAGAACCTAATTGAGATCATGAAAACTAAAAAGTAAATTACTCCATGAAATAAAAGAAATTTCTGAAGTGATCTGGCCACTTCAGTAATCTAAATTCTCTAAATCTATCCATAACCAACAGGCAGGTACCAATTCCAAAACATTTTGGAAAATTGCACAAAAATGTCCAAATCACTCCTTAAGCTCGCTATTTTCTATATAACTTTTTAACATCTAACTTGGCAAGGTAAACACCAAAAGCTGTCAAAATAATGCAACAGCTTATAGAGCAATTTTTATGTTCTACAATTTAACTGGCATCTTAATAAGCAAGAGAATCTAAAGTGGAGCTAGACAAACTTCTTATTTCCACACATTTCCTCATTTCCATTAACAAAAACCTTAACATGGACATGAAATAATATCTTGCTCAACAAATGTGTCTATAACATAAATTGCAGATATCATATACAAGATTAGTTACCTGATGACATATCTCACAAGTTATATCTCCTTTTTCATTACACCATCGCTGAACACATTTCCTGTGGGCAAACTGGGAAAGTAAAGCTTGTCAGCCTTGGTGTTAAATCCATAAGATTAAAGAGGAAACCTTTAAGCATATAAAATAAAATATTAAAAGTTTCCTAATTGTATAAAGGAGGATAAAACATATCAAACTTTTACCAACAAGTGGTGATAATGTTTCATGGCCATAATATTTTTTAAAACATAGCCAAAATAAAAAACTAATTCAAATCTGAAAACATGTTTCTCCATGCTTGCACGCATTAACTAAATTTGAAAACAAATTACTATATCTATAACATTGACACAGTGAGACAAATGACGCACTAAAAGGAGAAGAAGAGGCAAGATGGATATGAAGAGACCCTAGATATTCCCAATTTTCATTTATAGAAAAGAAGTATACAGCAAATATTAATACCTTCAAGCTACCACTACAAGCACATGGAGACTCCAAATTGTTAATGCTATCCTCCTCCTGGCAAATGCGACATTCCATTGTTTGGATAAGTGGTTTTTCTTCCTCAGATACATCATGTTCCCCAACTCGCTCAACATCAATAAAACAAGTTTGCTCATCAGCAGTATGAGATGATGAACACTCCCCAGAATCTACTGGCTCCTTATCTCCCTCCATTGACTGCAAACTCTCGGGTGTTATGAGACGATCAGCACACAAAACAAGGTGATCACTCATTGGTATTTGATTGGAAACCCCTGACACACTGCATCAGAATAAGATAGTTTATCCAATGTCAAACATCAAGCAAGGACGTTTAATTGAAATGCAGTAACACATGCAAGCTGCCAAGCCGTAAGCTTTAAGAACTCCAATCCAGGGTATAACAGATTAGATTAAGATGTCATAATTGTATTTATTGCTGATAATCTTCATTAGAAAATCTTCTCGTTGTCTCAGAAATTCCATATTGCAACTAAATCAAATAATAGACATTTGAAGTTTCTGCTATCTGCTTCATTCTTTTGTCCATAATTTCACTCTCTTGTCCTTAATTTACGGAGCAACCAAACGTAAAGCACATGAATATATGTTCCCTACATTTATCTAATCATGAAATATAAAGCCCATTAGCTTCATCATAAGAAAATAAACCTAACTGGATAACCCGCTATAAGAAGGGCAGACAACCCAAAAAATATGCAAATCTCTAGAAGTCAACACGTTTTATCTGCCTGTTTGGAAGCTAAAGAAATGCTAGGAAAAAAACCATATAAAATTGAAAACCAAAATCTTGATAGCTATACTCAATCAATTAGTTCCATATACTTCTATTTATCTGGTATTTTTTTTATATACAGAGAATAAAGAAAATACCTTTAGTCCATCGATACATTTTCCCTAAGTTTAATCAGCAACCAAGCAAAAAACTCACAAAAAAAAACTTCACAATCTAACCAAAAACAAAAGGCTAAGAGATATCATTCCCATTGCAATTCAATTCAATCATCGATACAAAACCCTAAAAATAAAATATCATACTCAAACGAAAATCCAAAAAAAAAATCTTCATAAATAAACAAGAAGCAATTCAAAAGGTACCTGGAAATCCGAAACAAGAAAAGAAAATGGGATGTGGGTAACGAGCTTTCCTAAGAAAAAGAAACAAGAAAATAAAACACGCTTCTGAGTCTCGTTTTCTTCTCAACTTTTGTTTGGTATCGGTTGATAAAAATAAATTGATGATTATAATATATTCTGATGGAGGCGAAAACAGAAGGAGAGAGGAAACTGACGTTCGGTATAGCCGAAGCTAGCTGTGGCTTTGGCTTTGGCTTTGGCTCTAGGCTTTGAGTTTGGTAACGTTGAATCAAAGCTAGGTAGTAAGTAAATGTCAAGGAGAACGTCTCAAACTCGGATGGCCTTTCTTTTTTTTTTTTTTTTTGTTTTCTAAATTTTCTGTTTTATGGTGATGGACGTCACTGCGCCTGTCATTTATTAGGAAGGAGAAAAACTTCAATAGGCAGTGCAATAGCGTCATGCCACGTAAGAGATAATCAGCCAAATTGAAGGACTTATGGGTTTGAGTCGAACAAATCTATCGGTTATTAACTTGTTTGGTTTAAGCTGATAAATATCTCCAGACTTAAATCAAGTATTTACTATTTAGTAAATTAAAAAAATAAAAAGTAATTGATAATTGATAGATAACTATATTAATTTTATATAGAGCCTATCAGTTACATTCAACATCAATTTTAAATTAAAAAAGTTTACTATTACCGGAACTTTTTAATTTTAATTTTATTTTATTAATTATTTTATATATTAATAATAATAATTAAATATAATTTATCAAATATTTAAAATATATTAATTATAATCAATTATCAATTAGTTAAATATTTATTATTAGTTATTATTCAACCGTTAAATTATATAGGCTTTCAAAAAATTAGCGCATTAAACAATCATCATTAATTTTATTGCAACGCCATTTGTAAAATTAATTATTTATTACTTAGAAAGATATTTTTATATTAAATTACTTTTTAAAAATATTTTTAATGCATATTCTTATTGAATGTCATTCTAATGTATATTTCATCGCATTGATTTAATATGTTTAATTTTAATAAAAATAAAGTTATATAGAAATTACATCATTTTATTAACTAAATTAATTTAATCAAATATAAAGTGTGATTAAATCTAGATGTTTTGAACTCTTTTTCTCTATTGAATTAGGTTTTAGATGGAATTTAAATCTAACTCATTTTCTTAAGATGATGTTAAAATCTTCATTCCTATACGTGTTAAGTTTGTAAGTTGAGAGACATTCATTTCTCTTAGTAAAATTATTTGTTTAATTAAATATTAATTTTTTATTGTGATTTGGATTAAAGAAAAAGAAAGAGGAAAAAAAAGGAAGTAGGTTTGCATATTCACAGAAATATCACAACCAACTTGGTAAGAGCCCAGACCAAGACCAAGACCGAAGACTAAGTCTAAAAATGAATATGTAGCACATTCACACAAATATCATATGCTATTCTGGAATTCGTTGACAAGAACAAGTATGCAATTCTTGGTGCCTTGCTCATATAGCATTTGCCTACACGTTTAAGCTATTATCTATAAAAAAAATCTCAATATTAAATTTTAAATTTACTCATTTCATTTTTTTTAATAAAAAATAATTATTTTTTATTATAAAACCTATTAATTATTATTCAATTCATTAAATTTCTATACAATAATTAAAAATCGCGAATATAAAATTTAAAGTGTAAATTTTCGAATACTCAAAAATTTAATTTGGTGGTAAGTGTATTTGAGTAAATATGAAAGATTTCAGATTCTACTCCTCCAATTTTTAATTCTTAAAAAGGTTAAAATTTTTAGAATAATAAATAAAAATTAATTAAATAATTTAAAATTTAAAATTTAAAATTTAAAATCCAGATTTCTAAACGATGGATCGAAAAACAATAAATAACAACTTACATAATCATCAACTAAAAACTCACATTCTATATTTTAAATATGGAAATGTACAATAACATATAAAAAAATAATTAAAAACAAAACAACGATAAATATGCTTTTTATATGAGAAAATAAATATGCATATTTTTATGTTACTTATCTAAAGCTTTTCAATAATAATAATAAAGAAAACATTTAATTGTAATTTATTGGTGTCAGATATTTCAAACTAAAAGCATAATTATTTTCAAAGGAGTAATTAATTAAAATTAAGACACGATTTATTTCTAAAAAGTAATTTGTATATAAAAATATTTTAAACAAATATTTTATGAGCAAATAATTTATTTTTTCATTATTTAACTGCAATATTAAAAAATTAATAAAATAAACATAGCCTATCAATTTCCATTTGACATGGAACCCACTACAAGTAAAATGAGACTCACCATTGATGAGAATATTTGTTGATGCATTCTAGTATTAAATCTAGGATGCTAATAATTCCTTTTTTCTTTTAAAAAATGTAAGTAATGTTACATTATATCCGCCCAAAGAAAGCTTCAAATTGTCACCACGGTATAGAGCGATATGGTAAGAATCAGACACATAAAAAACACGATATATCTCGAGAAAGTAAAATCCAAACACCGCAAATATATAGATTATATCAAAAGACTTGTATTTCACTCATCAAGGCGAGTTTCGATACAGAGTTATTATTGTCAAATACAACCCAGCATATCCCTATTTCAATTGTGATCGCGAGATTCCCACATGTTAGCTGATGATGTCCCATATAAAGCAAATGGCCATATTACTGTCAGATTATCAGAAAAATACCATATTCATCTCTATCTTTTACAGTATAAAAGAAAAAAAATTACAGAGACAAAGGTATGTTATTCTCTAATACTACTCAAGCTCTAAATAATTTATTGCATTCTCTCTATTCTTCAAAATAATGACTTGAGTGTCGGAGTGGTTGTCGTAGACACCCACCATTGCCTCACATTTTCTCCTCTGCAGGTTCTAGCAATCATAGTACAGTTCCATTTCGTCCACGTCATCAATATAATCTTAGCAACATCATTTATTTCTATTGCCGGGAGATCCATTGAATCCCCTTTATTCATTTGGATCATGACCAGTCTCCTATTCCTACTCTCTCCCTTCACTCCTAAAATAGCCAGTATTCCTAGAGCTGTTGTTAATATTGCTACCAACGAGGTAGTCATCATTTTCTCTATCCTGGATAATGGAGAAAACACGCCCCCAGCGGTCAACGAAGTAGACCTCAATAATTTAAACAATAAACACATACTCCAGTATATCCAAAGGCAGGCAACACTCGGGCAGTATAAGACTTGGGAAGAGACATCAAAGATGGATCCTGAAAGAAGGGATAAGGCCTCTGTAGACACCCTAAGGGCTCAAATAAAAGTCACCAAATTGCAGCCCAAAGGAAGGGCTGAATCTGAAGATGAATCGGATGAAGCTCCGAAAGGAGTGGATTGGAAGCTAATACGGGCCGTACAAAGATACTAAAAGGAATAAGAAGAGGATTTCAATCTAGATGGTGTCTCACCTCTTTCAGAAGAAATATTAGTGGAAACCTTTCCCACCAAGTTTAAGCTACCTAGCTTAGACAAGTACGATGGAACAACATACCCCAGAAGTCATATGGCCATCTTCAGGACGACCATGTAACTTCAGGACATCAATGATTTTCTATTATACTGAGTGTTTTTATCAACACTCACAGGTTGGGTTCAGAAATGGTATCAACACCTAAGTCTAGGTTTAATTCAAAATTTTACACAATTTGCTACGATATTCAAATCCAGATTTATGACTTGCATACCTCATAAAAAACTTTCCTCTGACCTTCGGAAGATCCATTAGGCAGAGGATGAGTCTTTAATGAGTTTTATTTCTTGTTTCAATACTAAAGCCATACAGGTGGAAGAGTTAAACCATGAGATAGCACGTGAGGCGTTGAATAAAAGGAACCCACAATGTCAAATTCATGGATTCCTTAATTAAAAATCCAGCCGTAACGTACTATCAGTTGATAGACAAAGCCCAGAAGTATATCAGGTTGGATGATGAGATCTAAGCGCTGAAAGAAGACAAGAGGGTGAATCAGGAGCAAAATAAAAAATCCGAGAGACGAGGATATGAAGGAGATCACAGGAGCTACCCATCTCGCAAAAGGGGAATGAACATAGTAAGTATAAGAATTACACTCCGCTAAGTGACTCACAAACTCATATCTTGATGTGGATAAAAAAAATAATAAAGAAATCAGGTGGCCACTTAAGCTCAATCCCGAGAAGGCGGAGAAACAAGATAGGACAAAGTATTGTTGCTTCCATGAAGATCATGGCCACATAACAGAGGAATATCGACAACTAAAGGACGAGATCGAAAAGCTGATAAGGGATGACACCCTTCGAAAATTCATAAGGAAGGAAAAAGAAGAAATGAGATATGAGCCCAAGGAAACAACCCATGAGATAACCCCTGATGGAGAACCCGTAGGAGTTATACATGTGATAATAAAAGGACTAGGCAAGGGGTAGGGAAAGTAAGCAGATTACAAACATAATTACCGGGTAGGTAGGGAACTTTTAGAAATCTTAGGAATCATTCGCCCATGGGAGTCGTCCGCCCAAAATCTCATGGGAGTTTTGGTATTATTTATATTTTGTCAACCATTTGAAGGAACCAAGTAGTTCCACCCTTATATGTAAATGGGGGATATTCTTTTAATAACAAAGCTAATGAAGTATTTTTATATGTTATGTTCTTCAATGAAAAGGAACGATAGATTGCCTTCCCCAAAAAAGGAAGAGAGACTAAATAATTTAAAGCTACCATGGGTCAATTCAAAGGTGGTTTCTGCTAGACCACTCGGCCGTTGGTCCCACTAATCTAGGCCACAAGGCAGTTTTCGTCAGGACAGGTCATAATGTAGTTTTTACTATACTACTCGACGTTGGTCCCACTAATCAAGATCACAAGGTAGTTTTTATCAAGCTAGGCCATAAGGTAGTTTTCATCAAGCTAGGGTACAAGACAGTTTCCACCAGACCACTCGGGCGTTGGTCCCACTAATCAAGGCCACAAAGCAGTTTTGCTAGGCCAAGTCATAAGGTGGTTTCCGCCAGACCACTCGAGTGTTAGTTCCACTAATCAAGGCCACAAAGCAGCTTTCACCAGACCACTCGGTCATTAGTCCCACTAATCAAGGCCATAAGGCAGTTTTTGCCAAGCCAGTTAGATTTCTACCAGACCACTCGAGCGTTGGTCACAATAATTAAGGCCACAAGCCAATTTTCGCCAAGTCAGGTCACAAGGAGATTTTTGCTAGACCACTCAGACGTTGGTCCCACTAATCAAGGCCACAAGACTGTTCTCGCCAAGTTAGGTCATAAGGTGATTCCCACCAGACCATCCAGTTGTCAGTCCCACCAAGCAATGCCACGAGGCAGGAAACCGACAAAATCATGGTCGAGTGACAGTCTTGTGTAGCAAAGAAATAGCTTAAGGCAATTCATGCCCAAGCCACAGAGCGGGCATCTATTGTATCATATGGCCGGGCTTTAGTCCCATTCTGAAAATTTACTAAGTCCTTTGTTTCATGGCCACGGGTCAAGCCAGTAACGAGGCATCACAGATGAGTGTTAGCCCCTTGAGCAAAATTTTTAAAAGGAGATTATTTGCAGAATATATAAACACTTAACGAAAATAAGCGTAAAACATTCTCATTAAAATCATGAAAAGTTACAAAGGGGTAGGGCCTTCAGGCTCATCCGTCCGAGTCTCCATTACATTGATATTCTCTATATCTATTACATTAATAGGAGAAACTCGATCGGAGGGAGTATCTTTAGAATGCCCCTTATTGGCGGGAGTATTTTCAGCATGCTCCCCTTCATCTTCTTCCTCTGAGGGGATGTCATCTATCCAGGAAAAATCCTCAGAAGAAAAATGCTTCACCAGCTCCTTCCTTACCAACCTTGGCTTTGAATAAACATCTCCCCACCTTGGACCACTGTCTCTTTAAGCTTCGCCTCTAGCTTAGTAACCCTAGTAAAGGCAGCCCGAGCCTCTTCAACTTGAGCCTGCAGCTTCAAGACCTGGTGCTGCAACAGGGCCACTTGATCTTTGGTGGATTTTGCCCTATTCTCAAGGCCCAGGTTAGAAGCAAGGGTCGCATTAAGATCAGCCTAAAGCTTGTCTATCGACTCCAGAGTCTCCTTTATTGTGCCCTCAACTTCAGCAACCCGAGGCTTCAATCTTAAACATTCCTCAGCCAAAAGCCTCCTCTGCGTCTTGTTTGCACCAAACTCCGGCCTTGAGCTTTAAATCACTCATTGGCCATATAAGTGCAAAGGGCACCCTCCAGTGCAGAATGAATGGCATTAACAAATAGCTCGTCCGTCTCAACCTCATTCAAGTGGTGGTGATCTACAGGTCTAAGGGCACTTTTGATTAGCAAAAGACCCAAAGAAGGATCATCAATGAGCGAAGGTGCCTGGTTTAGTGCCAAGGCTAAGCGTTGAATGCCTGCAGGCTAGGAAGACTCAACTCCTGTGCTCGTAGAGGCAGGTACAAAGGGGGAACAAACATTAGCAAGGAGCTTAGGAGTTGGGGCAGAAGCACCCAGGGCTAAAGATTCGAGCTAAAGGGGTGCCAACTCCTCAGCCGTAGGAAGGAAAAGTAAGTAAGAAAGGCAGTTTCAAAAATAAAGAAGATGGAAAGAGACGTACCCTGATCCTGAGCCAGAGGAATGCTTTCGAGAAGGCTATGACGATTGGGCAAATGAGGATCGGCGAGTCTGGTTTGCCAACAGATAACTTTGCCAGGACAAAATGATGTTCTTCACCGCTTGGGTAATATCAATTTTTCTTAAGGTTTTAGCCATCGCCAAGAGAAAGGTTAAGCTTCATCTTCCTCTTTCCTCAGATGAATCCCATCCTTCTTCAACTCCACTCAATAAGGTCAGTTGGTTAGAAGACGCCCAAAATCCTCTGGCGTCCGATAACAGAGGAAAAAAAAATTATTCTTGCGTTGGTTAAAAAAGGAAGGCATCCGGTAAAAAATGCTCAAGTGCTTTCAATTACTAAAATACTAAAATTTCTCATTTTTATGGGTATCCAATTGGTATATCTAGGAGAAAAGTGCTACATTAGGTTCAATGTGGTTGTTATGGCACATGAACCGAAAAGCCACCAAGGTTTTCCAACCATTGGGATGAAGTTGGACAACATAAAGCTTGTGAAACTGAAGGACCTCCATGAAAAAAGGGTTTAGGGTAAGCATAATACAAACGATCCATGTTGCACTCCAGGAAGACAGACAATATATCACTGAGTAGACCACCCTCATTCTCTGAAGCCTCTCTCAAAGGAATAATAGGGGTTGACACTCGGATGGGGCCATTAGAGGAGGAACTAGAGACAAATCAGATCCCGCTAAAGAAAGAAGAGGTGTTCATGTTCATGTTAAAGAAAAGGGAAAATGAAAATGAAATTACCGTAAGAAAAGTGAGGCTGTAAGGAACAAAAATGGGAAGGAATCTATTGAGCAAATCTCTCTAAAAAATTGTAGAAAGCAAAAGTGGTGCTCAGGAAAGATGAAGGGCTTTTATAGGACGGTTTGACAGCGGGCTTTAAATGAAATACGATTTGCAGTGATCATTGAAAGGCTAGATAGACGAAATGATGTGAGTAGCCAGAAATCAACTTTGAGGGGCCACCTGCCCTAGGCCTTGATAAGAGATACCTCCTTTAAATCTGAAGAATTGAATCGGGGGGACCTCTGATGTTACATAATATCCGCCCAAGGAAAGCCACAAGTTATCACTATGATGTAGGGTCATGTGGCAAGGACCAGACAAGTAGGAAAGGTGGTTTATCCCAAGGAAGCAAGATCCGTACACTGCAAATACACGGGTCATCACCAAAAGACTCGCCCTTCCTTTATCAAGGCAAATCTCGATACGGAGTTACCGTTATCGAGCACAGACCAACATATTCCTATTACGCCCGTGATCATGAGATTCTCACCTATTAGCTGATGATGTTCTGTATCAAGCAAACGACAAATCAAAAAAATATCATATTTATTTCTGCCTCTTACAGTATAAAAGGAGAAAAATTACAGATAAATGTATGCTATTCTCTAATACTATTTAAACTTTAAGTAATCTATTGTATTCTCTCTATTTTTCAAAATATTGATTTAAGTGTCGGAGTGGCTGCCGTAAGTATCCACCACTACCTCACATTTTTTTCCTTACAAATTATAACCAATTACAATACAGTTTAATTTTGGCCACGTCATCAATTTGATTTTAATAAAGTGCTTGATGAAAAAATTTAAAAAAAAAAACTGTCAGGAACAGAATATTTATACTAACATTTTATTGTATTTAAAATTTTTTTAAAATGTCAATTTCAGTGGTTATATTTAGTGAAGTACTTATAATATAATAAATATATATTGAAGTAATTATGTTCCTCTTCTTTGCAATAAATAAATTTATAAAACTTTAATTCAATTAATTTTTTTTAATTGATTTACATATTTAAAATAAAAAATTAACTTAAAAGGCTTTATTTAAAAACATGCATATTCATAACAAATTCATTTAATTTTTTTTTATATTATAAATAATATTTTCCGAACCAACCTAATAAAGCACTTTCATTATTAATAACTTATTGCTATATCATTTTCAAGGAATAACAAACAAATCACTAGCTAGGTAATGGAATCAACAGTGGAAGTGGAATTTATATATATACACAACAATTGATCATTTAAGGAAAATTAAAACACATGTGATAAGCGGTTGTCGAAGCCGTCAAAAAATAAACCTATTATCAATCAACAAATAAATTTGTAGATAGTGGCAATAGGGTCGAACCACAGGGAATTGACACCAATGTTTTTCCTAATACTGACTAGGTAAATAGCAAATAAATAAAAGAGGGGGGTTTTGATTTGATGAGTAAAATAAAATAGCAAAAGAGAGAAATAATTTAAATAGATGAGAAGTTTCAATAAGAAAGAAATTCTAGCTGAAGTGTGAGCCTTATTCAGTTTGTTTAGAATTGATCATTGATTTATTAAAAACTCTTGTTTGACTTCAATAAATTGGTTTTGGTTATGGAAGACGCTTCTCACAACCAAATTCCTCCTTAGTTCTAGTTTGATTAGGAAACGTTCGCTAATCAAACACTAACCAACAAGTTGCCAAGGAACGTCCTTGGGGCATTGTAGCATCGAACAACTGTTGATTGCATTAAGACTTAGAGAAACCCAATTCTATCCTTGCCAACCGCGTGGTCAAGTTTAGATTATGCAACCTGATTAGATGTGTATTTGAACAACCTAAGCAATTACGGACCTAAACCATTCAAACAATATCACTTAAGCAATTTAAAAGCAATGGGCCCTTATTGATTCTAAAAGCAAGTAATATTTATAGAAAAGATCAGATTGCATAAATATTGAAACAAACAAGAGTTAAACAATGGAGTATTAAACCTCCCAATTCATCACAAATCTGAATATTCACAACTTCAACTAGAAAACAAGGAACTTAGCCACTCATGGTGGACTAAATACACAAAGAGATGAAAAGAAAATAAAGAAGAACAGCTGCAGAATTTCTGGCGAGGGGGAGATGCTGAATGAGGCTGATCAGAAGATGATTTTCTGGTTTGGAAGTCCTCCTTTTATAGCTGAAGAATTCTCTCATCTAGGGTTTTGAAATCCCTTTTTGATTTGGTGTTGGACTCCTCTTTTGATGTTGAATTTAATTGCAATTGGATTTCCTTGGATGAGAAGCTCTTTCGTGGCTCTTGGATAAGTGCTGGAAGTGATTGGATTGGATTTGGACTTCTGAAAATTCGGATTTCTGTTTGCTGTCCATTTTCCCGCTCTGCTGTAATTTTCTGCTGTCAAAGTGATTTGCCCGGCGATTTGACCAGTTTCTTGGGCAAATCACTGGGCAAATCGCTTCTCTGTGAGTCAGTCCTCTATGCCTCTGCGAGTGATTTGGCCAGTGATCCTCGATTGTCTTGGTCAAATCGCCTGCCCATGTCACTGCTGTCTGTTGCCTCTGGGTATCTGTTTTAGCTTGATCTGGGCAGTGATTGGAGCAGATTTTTGGGCAAATCACTGGGCAAATCATCCTTTTGCAAATTTTCTGCACTTTTTCTCCCATTTTCCAGATTCTTCCTTTTCTGTAAAAACAATATAAAAACTATAAATTAAGCTAGAAAATGTGTAAATAAGCAATAAAAGAGATAATAAAAATGTGGCTAAATTGTGCTTGATCAAATACCCCCACACCTAGCTTTTTGCTTGTCCTCAAGCAACAAATAACTTAGCCAATCAAGCCCCCTTTTTCCTTAGAACCTAAACACCACTTAATCAGCCCCCCCTAGACTCCTAACCTGAATTATCACAGTATAGAGTACATGCACTAAGGTCATCCTCTCCTTTCCTTGTTTCCTTTTACCTACCATGGTCAAGGGAAAGGTTTTTGATTCAATCATGCTTATTCTTTTATGTTAGGTTTAATGCAACCCCTAGGAGTGACTTGCCCCTTTCCTTCTCTATTTCTTTTTGTTTTTATTTTCAGCAGCACTTATTCTTATCCTTGCCTGAAAAAGTCACTAACCTTTTTACGCGATTGTGCACATGGGTGATACACCCCCGGTTACTCAGTTAGTCACTTGTTCAAGTGGCTATTAGCTCTGTTCATAGTCTAGACCATCGAAACTTATTTGCTTGAAAAAGTTACTGACCTTTTTACGCGATTGTGTACATGGGTGATACACCCCCGGTTACTCAGTCAGTCACTTGTCCAAGTGGCTTTTAGGCACAGTTCATAGTCTTAGACCATTGGAACAAGTTTGTGATTTGTGCTGGTTTGTCATGATAGTTTGGGCAAATCAGCTCATAGGGAGTTACACTAGCTTTGTGTTTGCATGTATTTGTATTTTTATTTCCCTTGACCTTAGCAAATTTAAGGATTCAATTCAAGAGAAAAACTCCCTAAGTGAAGGTAACATACTGTGAATGATTCAATTTAGGCTTAAAGGGGTGGCAAATCAATGGGGTCATGAGATAAGGGCACTCTTTCAACCTTGTTAACTATGTTGAGTAAAGCAATTAGCTACAAAATTCTGTGTGTGTGCAAAAAAGGGTAAAAATAATGCAAAAAGAAACAAAAAGAAACAAAAAGAAATCAAAAAGGTAAAAATGTGGTGTGATCATTGAATAAATACTCTCCAGTACCCCCACACCTATCCCACATATTGTCCTCAATGTGTGAATAAACATATAGAAAAATGAAGGAGAAAAGGGAAAGATATTTCCTGGCCTGGGGGTGATTTGACCAGTGACTTGAGCAAGTACTAGGCAAATCACTGGGCAGATTGCTATCTGTCATGGTGCTGGGGCAGAAAATGGTCCACCAGCAGGTCCAACAAGTGCTCCATCCTTTGCATTCGTTCTTCAATCCTACTGAGACGAGCCTCTACTGTCTGGTTGGGGGCTTCGTCTTCAGGTGGCTGAGGAGCATCCTGCTGGGGGGCTGCTGGATGTGGTTCATTTGCAGGTTCCTGCCCTATTGCTTGTGTTGTCTCTTCTGCAGGGGCTGTTATAGTGGCTGGCTGCTGGGTGGTGGTGCTTATGGTGGCTTTCTTCCTCCTGAAAACACGCTCATGGCGTGGCGTTACTGGACCTGCAGGTGCAATGGAAAAAACATCCCCCACCTTACAAAGCAACCCCATATCATCCAATGTGCGTAGGTCCAAGGGGGTTGTTTTGGGGGTGGGGGAGAGGTCAGTATATGCTGGGTGCAAAAGTTTTAGATTCACTGCAATGGCAGTGATCAAGCGGCCAAAAATCAGTGGCCTGTTATACTGAATGATGCTAGATAATTGGGTGGCAACCCAGTATCCCAGATGTATTTTCCTATGTGTGTGCATGCACCAAAGAATATATAACTCAGTTCTGGTCAGGATGTTGGAAGCATCCTTCCTCCCAGAGAATGTGTATGCTAGGAACCTGTGAAGGTATTTCAGACTGGGGTTGCTGAGGTATAGGTCCTTGGACCTAGTGGGTGAGTATGGTTCTGGTGGATTATCACTCAACTCCAAGTACACAGAGCTTGGATCAAACTCAGCAGGGAAGTCCCAGGTGGACTGTGGGCATTCACAGCCCATGGCTATGCCGAATTCCTGCAGGGATAAGCGAAATCGCTTCCCCAGTAACCTAAATCCAATAGTTCCTGGTGTGTGTATGTTGTGCATGGCAGGTTTATCAAAATAAAATGTAGTGAAGAACTCCTGTGTGAGTTCCAGGAAAGAGGGCATGCGCAGGAAAAAGAAGGAGTCCCAGCCAATAGCAGAAATTAGAGAACGTACCTGGGAATGGAGTCTCAGTGCTCCAAGGGTGGCATGATGGATATGCTTACCTGGGTGATATGGTAGGGATGAGATTTTAAGCAGCCTGGTGCGCTCAGAAATTTTATTGAATGTCAGTGCTTTGACGATGTGATCTGGGTGTGCTGGCCTGGGCAAATCGCTGGGCAAATTGCTGGGCACATCACTGAGTGTGTCGCTGGGCACATCGCTAGGCTCATCACTTTGTAAGTCTGTGGGCGCACCAGTGGGCGTATCATTGGGCAAAGCGCTGGTGGTATCAGTGGGCAGATTGCTGGGCGCATCAGTGGGCTCATTACTGGGCGCACCGCCTTCCTCGTGAACTATGGGATGTGTGGCAATGGCGGTTTGTGGTTCTAGCTCTGATCTCGACGGTGGAGGTGGCGACTGAGTTCTTGGCCGTTTCTGGCCGTGGCTGGAGGAAGTGGTGGATTCAGGCAGTATTTCGCCGGCAGGGTTGGCCGTCGAGGCTGTTGTGGATGGTGGTGGCTGCGTTCTTTGTTGTTTCTTTTGCCGGCGATATATCTGGACGGCCGGTGAATCGGTGCGTCCTGTTCCTGTGCTTGTGGCCGGTGGTGTCTCGGTGTTGATGGTGGCCGGAGGAGGTGCGTCCCACGCTTCATCGTCACTGTCAGAGGGAGTGGGTGGTTTGGGTAGCCCTAATTTCTTCCACATGAATGGTCCGCCGGTGGCCCTCATCTTGATTCTTACCATGGTGGTCTTGAGTTTGCCGGTGGCTGAGTGGTGGTCGGAGAAGAGAAAGCTCGAAGAAGAAGAAGAGGAAACAGTAGTTAGCGTAAAAAGTAAAAGAATAAAATATAAAAGAAAAGACTACTTAAAGTGATTTGGGTATGTGAATCTGCCCTGATCATTTAATGCTGGCCCTCTTGATTATTGACATGGTGGTTTGCCCAGTGATTTGGGCAAGCAGTGGGCAAATCACTGGGCCAGATCACTCTTCTTTTGCAATTGCTGTACTGGTACTGTTCACGCCTTTTGCTGATGACGTGCTTGATCTTGCGATTGGACCGGTGATCTGGTCAGTTTATCTGGGCAATTGAGCAAATCACTGCCCCAATCACTTGTGATTATGGTACATTCAGTCGATTTGCCCGGCGATTTGAGCAAAAAGTGGGCAAATCACTGGGCAAATCACTGCCTCTGGGCTGCCTCCCAGTAGCGCCCTATTTTCTGTCTTGGGCTGGACTTCAGTGTTTTGTTCAGCAATCTGGGGAAGGGGGATCCAAGGGGACCTCCTCCACAACATGGACAGTAAAACCTTCATAGAATCTCTTCAAACAATGCCCATTAACTTTGAAAATTTTGCTTGTTTGTGGGCTCCGAATGTCAACAGCTCCATGTGGATAGACATGTTCAACCAAGAATGGTCCAATCCACCTTGACCGAAGCTTTCCAGGGAATAATTTGAACCTGGAATCAAAAAGCAAAACCTTATCACCAACCTGGAAGTGTTTTCTGGAGATGTTCTTGTCATGGAAGGCTTTGGTCCTTGCTTTATAATCCCATGAAGCTTCATATGCATCACGCCTAATCTCTTCAAGCTCTTGAATCTGTAGTTTTCTGTGAACTCCAGCCTCTTTTTCATCAAGATTACAGCTCTTCACAGCCCAATAGGCTTTATGTTCAAGTTCCACCGGTAGATGGCAGGCTTTCCCATAAATTAGCCTATATGGAGACATCCCAATTGGGGTTTTATATGCTGTCCTATATGCCCATAAGGCATCATTGAGGCGTATACTCCAGTCCTTGCGATTTGGGCAGACTGTTTTCTCTAAGATTGACTTGATCTCCCTGTTTGATACTTCAGCCAGCCCATTTGTCTGAGGATGATAGGTGGTAGAGGTTCTATGGATGACATGGTGCTTCTTTAGGAGAGTTTCTACCACCTTGTTGCAAAAATGGGTGCCTCGGTCGCTGATTATTGCCTTGGGCAGTCCAAATCTTGAGAAAATGTGGGACTTTACAAATTCACACACTGTTTTGGCATCATCAGCTCTTGTTGCTTTGGCCTCAATCCACTTGGACACATAATCCACAGCAAGAAGTATGTAGGTGTTGCCAAAGGAAGGTGGGAATGGTCCCATGAAGTCAATGCCCCATATGTCGAAGATTTCACACACCATGATGGGTGCTTGAGGCATTTCACTTCTTTTGCCAAGGTTTCCTGTTTGTTGGCATCTTGCACATGACCTACAAAATAAATAAGCATCTCTAAATATGTTAGGCCAAAATAATCCACTTTCAAGGACTTTCAAGGCTGTCTTGCGTGGCCCAAAATGACCTCCACAGCTGTAGGAGTGGCAGAAAGTTAGGACAGAAGTGATCTCATGGTTTGGGATGCATCTCCTTATGACTTGGTCTGCACAATGCTTCCATAGGTAGGGCTCATCCCACACATAATACCTTGCCTCTTTCTTGATCTTGTCTCTTATGTGTTTGGGCAAATCAGTAGGCAAATCACCTATGGCAAGGAAATTGACAATATCAGCATACCATGGTTCCTCTTCTTGGACAGCAAAGAGGTGCTCATCAGGGAAGGTCTCATTGATGGGGCATGTCTCCATCTCAGTCAGAATTCTGCTGAGGTGATCAGCTACAAGGTTCTCCTTGCCTTTCTTGTCACGGATCTCCAAATCAAACTCTTGTAACAGCAGTATCCATCTCACCAGCCTAGGTTTGGACTCCTTTTTCTTGATTAAGTACCTTAGTGCAGCATGATCTGAGTATATAATCACCTTTGTCCCAAGTAGGTAGGGTCTAAACTTCTCCAATGCAAACACAACAGCCAGCAATTCTTTTTCTGTGGTGGAATAGTTGCATTGTGCAGCATCTAGGGTGCGTGAGGCATAGTGAATAACATGAGGAGAGTTGCTTATACGCTGTCCCAATACCGCACCTACAGCAAAGTTGCTGGCATCACACATTATCTCAAATGGAAGGTTCCAATCAGGTGGCTGGATGACTGGGGCAGAAATTAGGAGTGATTTGATCAGATCAAAGGCTGATTTGCAGCTGTCATCAAAGTTGAAGGGTACATCCTGCTGTAACAATCTGCAAAGAGGCTGAGTTATTTTAGAAAAATCTTTGATAAACCTCCTGTAAAAACCAGCATGTCCAAGGAATGATCGAATTTCCCTAATGCTGGTTGGGTAGGGCAGATTTTTGATGGTGTCAACTTTGGCTTTGTCCACCTCAATCCCTTTAGCTGAAACAATATGGCCTAAGATTAAGCCATGGCTGACCATAAAGTGGCATTTCTCATAGTTGAGAACCAAGTTTGTCTCCAAACACCTTTGAAGTATCTTCTCCAAGTTGGCTAGGCATTCATGGAATGAATTGCCATACACTGTAAAGTCATCCATGAAGACTTCAATGATCTTCTCCACATAGTCAGAAAAAATACTCATCATGCACCTTTGGAAAGTGGCTGGTGCATTGCAAAGACCAAAGGGCATCCTCCTGAATGCGAAGGTGCCAAATGGACATGTGAAAGTGGTCTTCTCTTGATCTTCTGGTGCAACGGGGATTTGATAAAATCCAGAATATCCATCAAGGAGGCAGTAATGGCTTTTTCCAGCAAGTCTCTCAAGCATTTGGTCCATGAAGGGCAAGGGAAAGTGATCCTTTCTTGTCGCTGTGTTGAGCTTCCTGTAGTCCATGCAAACTCTCCACCCATTTTGCACACGAGTGGGTACTAGCTCTCCTTCAGAATTAGGGACAATGGTAATCCCGGTCTTCTTTGGTACCACATGGATGGGACTCACCCATTTACTGTCAGAAATGGGGTAGATTACCCCAATGTCTAGGAGCTTCACAATCTCCTTCTTTACAACCTCCATCATAGGTGGATTCAGCCTTCTTTGTGCCTCACGAACAGGTTTGCATTCATCCTCCATGAGAATCCTATGCATGCATGTTGATGGTGAGATACCCTTTATGTCCTCCAATGTCCACCCAATTGCCTTCTTGTGTTTCATCAACACATCCAGGAGCTTTTTCTCTTCTTCTTGGTTGAGCTGGTTGGAAATGATTACTGGAAGTGTATTTCCAGCTCCCAAGTAGGCATATTTGAGGTGGTTAGGCAAAGGTTTCAGATCTGGTGCATCCTCTGTCTGCTGGTTTTCTGTCTGCATACTGTCCGATTTGAGCTGTGATTTGAGCAGATTTTTGGGCAAATCACTGGGCAAATCACTCATACCCAGCAAGTTACAGCAGTCTGCTGTTTTGTCTGCTTCAGAGATGTTGCTGTCCACTTCTTCTCTCCTGCAAAGACCTTCATAAAGTAAGTTTTCTTGATCAAAATCAAAAACTTCTTGGCTTAAATCATCAATAACATCAAGTCCATAAACATGAGAAACATCATTGGGGAATTTCATGGCATCATAAACATTAAATTTGATAACTTCCCCTTCAAACTCCATAGTCAATGTGCCATCATGCACATCAATTTTTGTTCTTGCTGTGCTCAAGAATGGTCTCCCAAGTAGGATATCAGAGGTGGTGTTGCTCTTGTCTTCCTCCATGTCAATAACATAAAAATCTGCTGGAAAGACTAATTGGTCCACTTGCACCAACACATCTTCAAGCACTCCTTTGGGGTAGACAATGGATCGGTCAGCCAATTGGATCACAATGCTGGTGCCCTTGAGTGTACCTGCATTTAACAAGTTAAAAATAGACAGAGGCATGACATTTATTGAAGCTCCAAGGTCACACATGGCCTTCTTTATTCCCACATTGCCTATTTTGCATGAAACCGCAAACATTCCTCTATCCTTGCATTTGACTGGTAGTTTCCTTTGGATGACAGCTGAAACACACTCCCCCACGCTTACCTTCTCACGTTCAGCAAGTTTCCTTCGGTTTGTGCATAGCTCTTTGAGGAATTTGGCATACCTTGGAATTTGCTTCACAGCATCAAGTAGGGGAATGTTAATTTTCACTTTGCGAAGTGTCTCCAATATCTCTTTTTCCTCTTTCTCCTTTTGGGACCTTGCCAATCTCTTTGGGAAGGGAGGAGGTACCTTGAATTTCTCCATAGGTTGCTGTTTCTGCCTTTGACTTGATTCTGCCTGGTCTGTTGATTTGGGCAAATCACTTTCTGCCTTCTCTGGAGAATTGGGCAAATCACTGCTGGACAGCTTAGTTTGCCCAGCGATCGGGTCAGTTTCTACAAGCAAACTGGGCAAATCACTGCCCTGATCACTTTCTGGCAGAATTTCTTCCATGCCCTGTTTTTGCACTTTTTCAGCCCTATTGTCTTGCAACTCCTTTCCACTCCTCAATGTGATGGCACTAGCATTTTGCCTTGGATTTATCTCAGTTTGGGAAGGTAGCTTTCCTTGTGATTCAATTTTGTTTAAGGATGAAGCCATTTGCCCCATTTGTTTCTCAAGATTCTGCACAGTATTTGCCAAATTTTTCACAATCTCTTCAAGAGATGCATTAGAATTCTGAGGTGCAGCTTGTGCTTGGTTTCTTTGCTGGTGGCTTGGATATTGCTGTCCCCTTGCATAACTGAAGTTTGGATGGTCCCTCCAACCTGGATTATAAGTATTTGCATAGGGATCATACCTTCTTTGCCCATTAAAGCCTCCAATAGCATTGACTTGCTGGTCCTCCTCTTGAAGGGAAGGACATAGATCAGTAGGGTGGTTGTTGGCACATATTCCACATGTCTTGGGCTGCTGAATTTGCTGGACTTGTTGGGTTTGACCCATAACAAGGCTGCGGACAGCATTGGTGAGATCAGAAATTTGGGATGCCAAATCAGATGTACTCACCTCATTCACTCTCCTTGATGGCTGCTCTTGATCTCCAAATTGCTGAGAAGCTGCAGCCATGGTAGAAATTAAGTCTCTCATTTCTCGAGCTGATTTTTTCTCAATTGATCCTCCACAGGCTGCGTCAATAAATTTTCTTTCTGAGGGTAGCAAACCTCCATAGAAGTAATGAATGAGAGATTTGTCAGAAATATCATGTTGAGGGCAGCTTGTGCACAGCCTTTTGAACCTTTCCCAGTATTCATACAAGTTTTCAGAGTGCTTTTGCTTTATGCCACTTATTTCTCGACGGATGCCTATGGCTTTTGAAGTTGGGAAGAATTTCCTCAAGAATGTTCTTACCATATCAGCCCATGATGTGATGGATCCAGGTGGTAAGTAAAATAGCCATTCCTTGGCATAGTCGTCAAGGGAAAAAGGGAAGGCTCTAAGTTTGATATCCTCTTCTGGAATACCTTGGGGTCTCAAGGTGGAGCACACCACATGGAATGCCTTCAAATGCTTGTGAGGATCTTCGTTTTCTAAGCCTCTGAATTTGGGCAGGAGATGGATCAGACCTGTCTTGAGCTCAAAAGGTGCTGTCAATGGGGGATACTCAATGCATAAGGGCGCTTGGTCTCCTTCTGGTTCATCTAGCTCTCCGAGGGTTCTTTCCCGTGGCTGAGGTACTTGGATAAGCAAGTTTCTGGCTTGATTTTCAGCTTCAACACGTGCAGCAGGTGGTGCTGCCATAGCTGGATTTTCTGCCATAACCTGGAACTCAGTTTCTGGTGCAAAATCAGTAGTGGCTGTAGGCGAGTCTGCTGGTGCAAAAATTTCTGCAGCAGGGGCAGATGTGACAGCAAGTGCTTCAGTTGGTGCAGAAGTAGGTGAATTTGCTGGTGCAGAAAAATCAGCAGGTGTAGCAACAGCTCTGTGAGATGGTGTTGCTGATGAAGATGCCTTTGAGGCTTGGTTCCTCAAATTTGCTTGCTTCCTTAAGTGCTTGGCAGTTTTCTCAATCTCAGGGTCGTAAAGAAGAGTGTCTTTACGGCCAGACCCGGTCATAAAGGGAAAATACGTTAGTTTTAATCAAGTCCCCGGCAACGGCGCCAATTTTTGATAAGCGGTTGTCGAAGCCGTCAAAAAATAAACCTATTATCAATCAACAAATAAATTTGTAGATAGTGGCAATAGGGTCGAACCACAGGGAATTGACACCAATGTTTTTCCTAATACTGACTAGGTAAATAGCAAATAAATAAAAGAGGGGGGTTTTGATTTGATGAGTAAAATAAAATAGCAAAAGAGAGAAATAATTTAAATAGATGAGAAGTTTCAATAAGAAAGAAATTCTAGCTGAAGTGTGAGCCTTATTCAGTTTGTTTAGAATTGATCATTGATTTATTAAAGACTCCTGTTTGACTTCAATAAATTGGTTTTGGTTATGGAAGACGCTTCTCACAACCAAATTCCTCCTTAGTTCTAGTTTGATTAGGAAACGTTCGCTAATCAAACACTAACCAACAAGTTGCCAAGGAACGTCCTTGGGGCATTGTAGCATCGAACAACTGTTGATTGCATTAAGACTTAGAGAAACCCAATTCTATCCTTGCCAACCGCGTGGTCAAGTTTAGATTATGCAACCTGATTAGATGTGTATTTGAACAACCTAAGCAATTACGGACCTAAACCATTCAAACAATATCACTTAAGCAATTTAAAAGCAATGGGCCCTTATTGATTCTAAAAGCAAGTAATATTTATAGAAAAGATCAGATTGCATAAATATTGAAACAAACAAGAGTTAAACAATGGAGTATTAAACCTCCCAATTCATCACAAATCTGAATATTCACAACTTCAACTAGAAAACAAGGAACTTAGCCACTCATGGTGGACTAAATACACAAAGAGATGAAAAGAAAATAAAGAAGAACAGCTGCAGAATTTCTGGCGAGGGGGAGATGCTGAATGAGGCTGATCAGAAGATGATTTTCTGGTTTGGAAGTCCTCCTTTTATAGCTGAAGAATTCTCTCATCTAGGGTTTTGAAATCCCTTTTTGATTTGGTGTTGGACTCCTCTTTTGATGTTGAATTTAATTGCAATTGGATTTCCTTGGATGAGAAGCTCTTTCGTGGCTCTTGGATAAGTGCTGGAAGTGATTGGATTGGATTTGGACTTCTGAAAATTCGGATTTCTGTTTGCTGTCCATTTTCCCGCTCTGCTGTAATTTTCTGCTGTCAAAGTGATTTGCCCGGCGATTTGACCAGTTTCTTGGGCAAATCACTGGGCAAATCGCTTCTCTGTGAGTCAGTCCTCTATGCCTCTGCGAGTGATTTGGCTAGTGATCCTCGATTGTCTTGGTCAAATCGCCTGCCCATGTCACTGCTGTCTGTTGCCTCTGGGTATCTGTTTTAGCTTGATCTGGGCAGTGATTGGAGCAGATTTTTGGGCAAATCACTGGGCAAATCATCCTTTTGCAAATTTTCTGCACTTTTTCTCCCATTTTCCAGATTCTTCCTTTTCTGTAAAAACAATATAAAAACTATAAATTAAGCTAGAAAATGTATAAATAAGCAATAAAAGAGATAATAAAAATGTGGCTAAATTGTGCTTGATCAACATGATTTCCCAAATGTCTGAGGATCAAATTAAAAAGCAAAGAACCATTAATTTTTTTATTAAAATTATAGCAAGATAAGAAATAATTGGACAATTTCAGTATGTTTTCTCTATTGAAGTAAGTGTGTATATATACAAATTATAAGGAGATTAAATTTTCTTAAATTTTGTCACAGATGAAATGACAATCAAACTTCAATATGCTTAGTTTATTCATGGTATACTGGATTGGAGGTAATGTAAAGAACAGTTTGATTATCACACCAAAGTTTCGTGGGTTATGCAATATTCATACCAACTTCTTTCAGCATACGATTTATCTACAGAAACTCATAAGTGGATTGAGTCATGACCCTGTATTCTGACTTGAGACTAGATCTGGATACCACATTTTGCTTTTTATTTTTCTAAGACATTAGGTTTCCTCCAACAAATACACAGTAGTTTGTAGTCGACCTTCTATCATTTTTGGATTCCGCCCATTCAATATCAGAAAAATACTCTAGTGTAGTATGCTCATGATCACTATAGAGTATACCAAGTTCAGGGGTTCCTTTTAGATAACATAGAATTTGTTTTAGAGTGGCATAATGTTTCACCGTAGGTGCAGACATGAACTGGCTTAAAATGCTTACTGTAAAAATAATATTTAGCCGAGTCATCACCAAAAGGTAGTTCAGCTTTCCAACCAACCTTCTATACCTCTCTGGATCATCATAGGAGTCTCGTAATCCTTTATGAGACATATATTAGGAATCATTAGTGTGCTACAGAATTTAGCTCCCATCTTGCCAGTTTTTGCAAGTAAGTCAAGGATATACTTCTTTTGAGATAGAAAAATTTTCTTTTTACTCCTCAAGTTTTCAACTCCTCAAGTTTTCAACTCCTCAAGTTTTCAACTCCCAAGAAATACTTAAGCTGACCCAAGCCTTTGGTATGAAAACTCACATGCAAGTAGTTTTTGAGAGAAGAGACCCTTATACTATTATTCCTTGTAATGATAATGTCATCAACATACACGACAAGGAGAATAATACCAGTATCTGAATTTCTATAGAAGACTGAATGGTCACACTTGCTTATTTTCAATCCAAATTTTTGAATAACTTCACTGAACTTGCCAAACTATACACGGGGACTCTGCTTCAAACCATACAAAGATTTCTTCAAATGGCATACTTTTTCATACTCCCCCTGAGCAAGAAACTCTGGTGGTTGTCATATACACCTCCTCTTGGAGGTCACCATATAAAAATGCATTCTTGATATCTAACTGGTATAAAGGCCAATGCTGAGAAGCAGTTAGGGAGATGAATAAGCGAACTGAGATCATTTTTACCACAGGAAAAAAAGTATTAGAATAGTAAATGTCATAGGTTTGTGCATAACCTTTAATGATAAGACGGGTCTTAAGCCTCGCTATGGAACCATCTAGATTGACTTTGATTGCAAAAATCTATTTACAGCCCACAGCCTTCTTGCCAGAGGGTAAATCAACTAGTTTCCAAGTATGATATTTATCTAGAGTCTTGATCTCCTTAAACATTGCATCACGCCATCCAGAATAGGCTAGGACCTCTTTAACTATCTTAGGTAAAGAAATAGAATCTAGAGAGATAATTAAGGAGGTAGAAAAAGGAGACAGGTGATCATAAGATAGAAAGTTAACAACAGAATAGGTAGACTTACACTGTCGTTTACCTTTACGAAAACTAATAGGGAGGTCAAGGTCGTGAAGAAGATTTTAGTGCAGGACATGTATCATCAGGTACTGGTCTCCAAGAGTAAACTTGAACAACTGACGATTTAAGAGGAGGCTGAGTATTAGGAAGAATGTTACCATCAGATTGTACATCAGAAGACATACTCGAAGAGTTTCCACTATCAAATATGATTCTATAGATTAGCCACTCATCGTCCTCCACTTGACCAGTAGAGGTTTATGCAACAAGATAAAAAGGAATTTACTCGGAAAAGACTACATCTGTTGAGACCAGATATTGAGGTCTGGATAGTAGCACCGATACCCCTTCTAAAGGCAAAAATATCTTAAAAAAAACACTTCAAAACTTTAAGATCAAGTTTAGTCATATGAGGTATGACATCTCGAACATAGCAAGTGCTGCCAAAAAAGTCGTGGTTCCAGAGGAAATAATAGCTTCTTAGGAAAAAGGACATTATAAGGAGTATTACCATTTAGTACTGTGGAGGGCATGTGATTAATGAGAAAGCATGTAGTAGAGACAACATCAGCCCAAAATTGCTTAGGAACTTGCATTTGAAACAATAGAGTTCGAGCAGTCTCAAGGAGATGTCGATTCTTCCTTTCATCTACCCCATTTTGAGCAGGTGTATCAACACATGACGATTGGTGAAGAATACCATGTTGAGTCATATAAGCCTGGAATGATTACGACATATATTCTTTAGCATTGTCGCTCCATAAAATTTGCACAGAAACATTAAATTGAGTCATGATTTCAACATAAAAGATAGAAAAATGAGAAAGCACTTCTAAACGATGCTTCATAAAATAAATCCAAGTCATTCTAGATTAATCATCTACAAAAGTGATAAAATATCTGAATCCAGTCTTAGATCCAACCGAACATGGCCTCAAACATCTAAATGAACTAATTTAAAAGCAGACTCAACTCGTTTATTGACTTTAGGACTTAAAGAGCTTCGATTTTGCAAAATGACATGACTCACATTTCAGTGAAGATACCTCATGAAATTAAGGGCATAACTTCTTCAAAACCAGTAAAAAAGGATGTCCCAATCGACAATGTGCTTCAAACGGAGATACGATATTGAAGTAGATAACATATTGAGGCACCCATGCATCCAAAATGTAGAGACCCCTAGATAAACTTCCTTTACTAGTAATTTGTTTCGTCACAATATCCTGAATGAGACAATGATCAGGAATAAAAGAAATACAACAATTTAGGTGTTTGATAAGTTTACTCACAGAGATTAAATTAAAGGCAAGATTAGGTGAACTTAGCACAAAGGATAGGGAAATAAAAGGAGTAGGTTTAACAGTTTCAGAACCCTCAATATTATAGGTTGACCCATCAGCTATAGTAACAGGAGAAGGTGCTTTATGAGATCGAAAGCTGATAAAAATATAAGGATTACCTGTCATGTGATTCGTGGCACCAGAATCAATGACCCATTTATATGAAGAGGAAATAAGGCAAGTTTTACTTGTCTCAGCCGCTACTGGAGGCGTTGGGATAATTTTAATAATATGAGTCTTACTATTAGAAATAATTTCAACCAAAACTCTATACTCCTATACCATCAAACGAATTAAAAAAAGACAACAGAACCTAACCCAGTAAACAGTAACCCAGTGAACAGTAGGCTACCATTAAAGAACACTTCCCAATCAATATCCGATGGTTGGAGTTCCACCGAAGACGTGCCGAAAATGATAAAGCGATCGTTGAGAAAGAAACCGAAAGTCAAACGGACACTATCTGTGCTTCCACGTGCTGTCGCGTGAAATTGGAGTCGAAACTTGGATTGGTGCGTGAGCACCACTCATGAAAGCTCCAGTTACCGTTTTTTGAGAAACGGCCGAAAATGATTTTGCCCTTCTCTCTATACCGGCAGTGAGACCAAACGAACATCCAAACTTGGTGACCCAACAACCAATTTCTCAATCTGAGAAATCCAAATAAAATAGACAATTAAAATTAATTCAAAAAATTTGATGCTGTATAACAAGATAATAAATAAAATAATTGAACAATTTAAATATATTTTTTCTATTGAAATAAGTGTGTATATATATAGATTATAAGATCTTATTAAGACTCATAAAAATTATCAATCAATCAATGTAATATCTTTTAATTATGTATCGATTATGTTAACATAGATAAAAATTTAACATGTTAAAATGTATAAAACCAAATATTAAATATTACTTTGTAAATTTGTTTGTAACTTCACCCGTTAAAATTATCTAGATGAATATATATCTGCATATGAATAATTTGGATAATATCCGTTGCACTCCTCTAATAATATTCTCTTTCATTTTTATTGAAAATTTCATAAAGCTTTAATCGACTAAAAGATGAATATAATAAAAAGTGTCCATCACGTGATACATATAAAGATCCTAAAACCTTGAGCTTAGTATCAAAGCCCATATATAGGCCTTACTTTAGCTCCAAAGAAAAATATAACTGAAAATCGGATATTTAACTCGAGAGTGAAGACTAAATATACAGTAGTCCCTTAGCAGTGCGAACGCCACCCAATGGGCTATTCTGCATAAAATCATCAGACAAAAAGGATTGGCTCATAACATGAGCCTTAGTATGAAGCATAACAAGGTTTTGGCCTTCCATTCAAAAGCTTAACTGAACCTAAATAACCTAGGAGCAATACAAAAAGTCTTGGAGAATTAGAAACAAGGTTGAGTTTGTTTTTTCTTTTTCAAATTAAAGAAAGACAAGATTGAGTTAAAGGTTGCATTTAGTGCCTTAGGGTCAATCTTTCAACGACTCAAACTGGCTATACAACTTTGAGGTGCTACCAGTCCAAGTCTCTTAAACACAAAGAGTGAATCATTTATCAAGTGTGCCAGCATTTTGCTCGTTTTTCACATATAACACTTAGTTCTTATACTATAAGAAATTAGAGTTATATTTTCTTAACATTTTAAATTTTTATCATGACAGTAACTATATAATCTTACAATTAATATTAGAACAGTACTTTTTTGCTAGAGAGGATTGATGAAATTTTTATATGCCATCCATTTTGTGTAATTCATTTTACATGAAAAAAATTTAATTAAATTATTACAGAATCACATATGATTTGTTTTTTTTTTAAATGAAAGTTTTGGATTCATTGTTTGAAATAAAAATTTTTTATAAAAATTTAATTTAATTTAATTCTATTATTTTTTATCATTTTTATTGTTTGAAATAGAAGAATTTTTTAATGCATAAAATTTATTTAAATTACTTTCTTACAAAATAAATAATACTAAATAGAGGTGTAAGTTAAAAAAAATTGAATTATTGTGAATTTTTTATTCTAAATAAGGAGATAATGTTTTATTTGATTTTTTTTATTTTATTTTGTAAATAAAAAAATTAATAAAAATTCTAAAATGAAAAGATGGCATAATGTATTTTTGCACCACTTAATTTTATGAGAAAAATCTTATAGTATTTTGAATTTTAAGAACATCTACACTAAACTATTTAAATGTGAAAATAGATCTCACAATTTTTAGACTAATTTGAATGCAAATAATTTTTTTAGGGTAGAAAATATAAATTGAATTTTAATTTTAAAATTTAAATATTGTATATTATTATTATTATTTTATTAATTATTAATAGTAAAATTAAATTATAATTTGAATCTTATAAATATATAATACATTTTTAATTTATATTATATTATATATATATATATATTTTTTTTTAAATAAAAATTGAAAACTAGAAAATAGAATATGAAACATTTTTGAAAATATTTTCAATTTACTCATACACAATTACCACTCGCTTATGTATCGAATGCATATTATATTATATTATATTATATTATATTAAAATTATAAAATTATTTTAATTATATATTTGAATAATTTAAATACAAAACTCGGGTGTAAACGTGTATTTGGTTACAAAGGACCATAATATTATTTACCCGATAATTTTCGGGCGGGCGGGAAGCGGGTAATTTGAAATTGGCCCGTAGAGAAACCTACCGAAGTTTGTGCACGAGTTTTAAAAGTTAGGGTTCTAGCTCTCGTCTTCACATATCACATAACCATGGCTGAAGAAAAAACAGCTGAACCCACCGAGCTCAACCAGGAGGCTCTAGACCCAGTCTCTGAAGACATGGATCTCGTGGGGGAATCGGCCGCAAATGCAGCGAAACGAGCAAGGGAGGAGGAAGGTGACGATGATGTATCAAAAAAGCAGAAGATGGACAAGTCAGTTGAGGAAGAGAGATTAGAGAAGCTTGGTGGTGAGCAGAAGGAAGAGGAAGAGGAAGGGGATGAACAGAAGGGGGAGACAGCCCCGGTTAGCTTGGGTCCGAAAAGTTTCGGTTCTTCGGTGGAGATGTTTGATTATTTCTATAATTTCCTTCATTATTGGCCTCCAAATATCAATATCAACCAGGTAACCTTTCGATATTGTGGTAATTACATTAAAGAGTAAAACCACTTTTTGTTTTTTTATTATTTGTTTTCTAAAAACTGGTTCTGTAAAATTAAGCATGCATTTGATATCACTAATTTTTTGTATTTTAATTATTGAAAACTCAAGGCTGTTCTGCACCTTTACTTTTGAAATCTGAGGAATGAGCTTTAAAGCTTTTGCTTTTCATTTATTTTATCTTTTATGTTTTAATTAATATTGTTTTTTTTTTCTTCCTACAACTATAAGATCATCTAAATAATTAGCAAGTTTTTATTCATTTAATTAAAACCACTTATTATCATTATCAAACTAGTTAATTCTAAGCAAAACTACCAAAATATATTCAGAGATAGTTTCTGTATTCATATCTAAATTGCCATTTAATTTGTGAAACCCACTTCAGAAAAATAATATAAACCCATTATAATGGTAGTAAACAGAGATGCTCACAATTTCTTTTGTTTGGTATTGATCTAACAATAAGTAAAGGGAAAAAAAGGATCCAGAGTTGGTTGAAAATGGTCTTTCAAAAAGAGAGGAAAGAAATAAGATTATGCAGGAAAAAAAATCATAATTTGGAGTGAAAATAACATGGAAAGAGGGAGAGGATGACATTGATGAGAAAAGGAACAGTGAGAGAGAGGATCCATGCTCATGAGAAAATGGAGAATTCAAAAGGTAAAAATCAGTAACCGTTTAGGAGAAGAGCTTTAAAAATACAAATGGAAACTATTAACCCGAACAAACTTTTAGTTTTTTTAACAAAAATAGAACAAAAAACGTAAAACTGCAACAATACTGAACGAGCCTAGAATTTCCAATTCTGGATTGTGAATAGACGTAAAGTAATGGAATTAAGTTAATGTGGTACTGGTTTTATTGTTTGGATATGATTAAGTGGAATTGATAGTTTTCATGTGTTTTCTTCACCAGCATGGTCAATTAGAAAGTAGGGAAGGAGAAAGAAAGGAAAATTTTTGGTTTCTAATGAAGTAAAACCAGCAAGTGATTAAATTCACTGCACTTATTGGGATTAATTTAGCATGAGAGAATGGTAAGTCATTGAAATTTCTCGACTGTTCTATCATGTTCTTGTGTATTAGATGATTGCATATTGAATTGATCAGATCCAAGAAAAGTAATGAGAAGCAACAGCAACCACGTGGTGGTTGTTAATGAATGTAATAAAATGTAGTTTTTAGGGGCTTCTGCATTTTTTTTTTAAATAATTTTCTATCCATAAAATCATTAATTGACTCCCATTAGAATCTCTTTCCATCTTTCACTTGCTCACTTCCTGTGCACACATTTTAATCTCTACACAGAGGCGCCAAAATCCGTGAAGTTCCAAAACTTATAATTATGTAATCATTTAGCTCAAGTATGGCATGCAACTTTCTAGGTGCACATTCAACACTCTGCTTTAGTCATTGAAATATCTAGTTGACGTTAGATCAATAATGTCACTGTGAAAGACATGAAATCCATGGGATTTCTATGGAAAACCAGCATTTTTTGTGGAATAAGCGCAAACTTAATCTTCCAGCCAGGTTCTTAGCTCCTTTAAAACAGTGTCCTGCAGTAATTCCCACCTCAACTCCCTAATCTTAGCCACTGGTTAGTTATTTTGGATGCACAAGGATAATGTCTTGAGTTCTGATTTATTATCATTGTGTATGAATTTTGATGGTTGACTGGTTGGATGATTTTGTTGATGGTTGACTGGTTGGATGATTTTGTTGTCTATGTATATATGTTGTGTGTTTGATTCCTGGTAAATTTTACAGTATGAGCACATGGCGTTGTTGGACTTGCTTAAGAAGGGCCATTTAGAGCCTGAGAAAAAGATTGGTGTTGGAGTCCAAGCTTTCCAAGTCCGATATCATCCAATGTGGAAGAGTAGATGCTTCTTCCTGATCAGGGATGATGATTCTGTTGATGATTTCAGCTTCAGGAAGTGTGTGGATAAAATACTTCCGCTGCCAGAGGACATGAAAATAAGATCTGATGGAAACAATAAGGGCAATGGTGGAAGAGGTGGTGGTGGTGGAAGAGGAGGCCGAGGCCGAGGCCGTGGCCATGCCCGTGGAAGAGGTGGTAAATCAAGAAACTGAAGCATTTTCTTTGTTTTACCCAGAGCAAGGGGTATGTGGAAGAAAAAAACAACCGGTATCACTTGTGTTTCTTCTGTATTTACTCAGTTGAGCAACTAGTTTTTGTCCTAGTTTTGATTCTTAAACTTCAGTGGTTTCTGAATAGTGTTAGAGATCCCTATTTTTGGCTATTTTATGTCTTGCTGTTAGCCGCTGATTTTCGTCCTCATTCCTTCATATAAAAACAAGGTCAATTGTCATGTATTGCTCTATACTCAATTGCGTTTTAGGTTAGACATCAAGCTGTTCCTTAGTTCGTTGCCATTGAGAGGAATTTGGATTTGGGCTTGAATTGCTTAAAACAAGATTCGAAATATATAGGTGGGGTTAAAAAACAAAAACTCTGAATACCTACAGCTAACAAAACAGAGTACTTTAAATATATTTTTCCCAGGCATCAAATTAAAGTCGAATTCAAAATCTTCAAAACTAGAGTCGTCTTTGAATCGAATTAAATCTATTAGAAACTTAAATCAATTAAAACCAAATTGTTTCAGTGTGGTTATAATTCAATCTTCTCAAAATCTTATCAGACCAAATCAGGAGCCAGGCCTACCTCACAGGCTTCCCTTCAGTTTGTTATTCCTGCAGCATCTTGTTCTTGCAGCATGAACGAGTCTTGAAGTCGTGTTTGAGATCCCAAGTACGGATTATTTAATCTCTAATCATTGAAACTGTGCAACATCAGAAACTATCAGCTTCATGTTAAATTAGATTTTTAGTTTTTTTTTTCTCAATATAATTGCACTTTGTACACACAAACTTTTTGTTTGTTTGATTATATTTTTATTTAGAATAATTATATAAAATTTCTAACGAATGAGTGAAAATATATTTACATCCATAAAAAATATCAAAAAATATAATAAAAACAACCAATCATGGATAATAAACATTTCGTTGCCAATTTGTTATTTGATTTTAATTGAAGTTCTCAAAATTTGATAAATTTTAATAAAAATGATAATAATAAAAATCAATCAAAATTTCAATTAGTTTAAGCCCTAATTTGATTTAACCAAATGCTGATCCTCTAATAACAACTGTATTGCTAACCATTTTTTCTACCGTGAAGTGATTATTATATAATTAGCAGTACTAATGTAACCTTCTCCATAGTCATGATGATTAATTTAATCAACCACTCATTTACAATGAGGGGAAATAACTCCCTTATCACTAATTTACTAATAATTAATAAGAAAAAAAGAATGATTGGTACGTTACACCCATATAGGCAAATGGCCATATGTGCCAGAGCAATAGTTAAAAGAAAAAATACATGTAATTTCTTTTGCCCTTAATTAAGATTTTGGAAAAAAAAAAGTGTAATTATTAAACTAGATGAGTGGAGTGGAGGGTTTGAGAGAGATATAATCATTGTGACTTGTGAAGGATTATGTTTCTTGAGGAAGTAGAGAAAGGAGTGCTGCTTCTGAGTTTTGAGTGCCTTAACAAAAGGTGAAAGATAAAAAGAACAATTGATTTACACCCAATGAAGACTGAAGCTTCTGAATTGGTAGAGACTCACATCTGGCTTCCATGCAAGGATTACACTACTCAAACTCCTCCAGATAGTACACTTTTAAGATTAAAATATTGGGAAAATAATAATCACACCCTCTCTCTCTCTCTATATCTCAAATTATAATTTTCAATCTCTGTAGAACAGGATAGTAAATAGTAATGAGTAGTGAGTAATCTCTTGCATTGTAACTCTCACAAGCACACACTGTAACCCATAAATGAGAATTATTCATGCATGGCCAGTTATATCATGCGACGGCGCACAGTCTCCCACAAATTAAATACTAAATGTCATCCTTAGATTCATTTAAGATTCTCAAGTAACTGTGAATGTCTGCGCGCTTATATATACTCCTCTGCGACTCATCTTCTTCCTTATCTCCTTTAATGCCTCTGCAACATTTGCCAACGCAAGCAGCTCTTCTCGTTCCAGAAAACCATAAATTTTCTCCATTATTCTTTCTTTCGCTCCGTGGAAAGATGGCAAGCCGAACAGGAACTTTTGGGTATGAAATGGCTGAACAGGAAACCTTGTTGAACCAACTACCTTCAATAGATTTTATCAGGTAATTCGAGTCTCTCAACATATGATTTCTTTTAATTTCCCTTGTTCTAAAACGCCTGGTTGTTCCTCTTTTTTTTTTTTTTTTTTTTTTTTTTTTTTTTTTTTTTCCTTTTCCTTTCTTCTACGTGGGTTGATAGTGGACGGGTGTTTTCCATGGCGGATTGGCATAACGAAGTGGCTATGCATGAGAACTTTCTTGATGCTTGTCCTTCAATGGAGAGCTTCAGTCCTGATCCTTTATATGCTTCGTTGGATATCGAACAAAGCTCCATTCAAGGTGATCACGATCTCATAGTTTTAACAGATAATTATATATTTTATGCTTTGATTTCTTACTTGCTGCATTCTCATAAATATGAAGAAGGTGTCAATGGTTTTGGTGTAGTGTGGAGTGAGTTGGGCTCTTTATTAGAGCCGCAGAAGCAGGTTCTTCTTTTATGCGATGGTACTAAAGATTCATCGAGCATGAGAGGATCAAGCGAAGAGAAGAAGGTAAAAAAGCACAGAGAACCAAAGATTAATAACAGCACTTCGAAATCTTTATCAAGGCAAACAATATCCAAATATTTCTACATGCCCATAACCCAAGCGGCCAAGGAGCTCAACATGGGATTGACCCTTCTGAAAAAGAGATGCAGGGAGTTGGGGATACGAAGGTGGCCTCATAGAAAGCTGATGAGCCTGCAAACCCTGATAAAAAATGTACAGGTAAAAATTTGTCAACATGCATTTGCTTAGTTCAGGCGTTTGCATATATTAGGAGTCCATCTTCATTTGGGTTTTTGCAGGAAATGAAGAAGGTGGAAGGGAAAGAGAGTGAGGAGAAGCTAAGAGAAGCAATTGAAATCCTGGAGAGTGAAAGGAAGATGCTGGAAGAGATTCCAGACTTGCAGCTGGAGCACAAAACAAAAAGGCTGAGACAAGCCTGCTTTAAGTCAAATTACAAGAAGAGAAAGCTCATGGCAATGATGAGTAGACCATCTTCTTCCAGTGGCGCCATTGATTATTATGGGCAGATAAATGAAGATGAGGATGAGGAGATCAAGTCTCTCTTGGCAGATCCAGTGTGTCACCCCACTATGATGTTCTGAACTCTAGTTTGCATCAATCAGTTGCTTGCTTCTTGTTTCCCTTAATATTTATATGTAGATATTTTCTTTATATATGTATATCTGATAGTCCTTTCGTTTTATTTGCTTGATGATGATTAAATAATTTAAGAAAAATTTTATTACTTGGAATCTTGAAAATAAGATCTAAATATTTTAGATTGAAAAATAATAGAGAGCTAGATGGATTAAATATTATAATATAGCTAAAAATATATTAACTAAATAGCATAAATATTAAATCCTACTAAAATTTATTTAATAGAATAACTTAATTTTGAATTTATAAAATACAAAATATTTTAATTAGATAATTTTAAAATAAGAACTAATTAATAGATTTTCTAAACCTATAGAGACCTAATCATATATTGGCTTTTAAAATAAGAACTAGTATTAAGTGTTTTTCTTTTGAAGATTGGTCCTTTAGAGAGGAAATTATATTGATACGTCTCTGCTGTTTTATGTCCTTTTAATGGGTGGAGTAGAGGTTCATGCTAAGATTTTAAGAGATGATCATCAATCAGATAGTTTATTGCTTACAAATTTAGTGGATATATATTCGCTTTGCTGATTATATGTGCAAGTGAAGCATGCAAATTGTTTGATGGGAAACCTCAAAGGGATACTCTTGCTTGGAATGTGTTGATTTCCTGTTTTATTCGTGATCATAGGAGCAGGGATTTTTAGGATAACGATTTCGGGATAGCATCATAACGGGGTGTATGATTGATGGTATCATCTTATAATGGCAATGGAGGTGAAGCCAGATTCAACATTTTGGAGGATCTTACAGGGGCTTGTAGGATTCATCACCATGTTATTGAGCGTTTAATTGAACTTTAGTGCTCCAGCCATGTTATTCAGAAAAACAAATATTACAAGCACTCGATGATATTGATTGCAATTTTCGAATCTACAACACTTACATAAACACAGCTCCAGATTAACTCCTCATAAAAAGTCTTCTTGACTCGTGGGGAAAAAAGAAAAATTCGGCAAAACTGAAGTGCTGATGCAGTGATGAATTGTGGCAAAAATGATCGACTTGCTAAACCTTCGATATGATTTGCATCACTTTAGTTGGGGCTTTTGAGTACGAAAGTGATCTATGCAGCCACTGGTTGCTTCTGAGCAAATGCAATTCCCTTCTCAATGCTGGCTTTCAGTTCGGGCTTCAGAGCCTCAAGTGCCTTCTGCTCATACTCTGTCAACCCTTGGAGGTCAGATGAAATTAAAGCTTCAACCCCATTCCTACCAAGTTTTACCCTCGATGCAAAGAATGGAAGCTCAGTAAGATCTGACTGCACAAATGTGCACTCGTAGACATCATCGTCTCCATCAAGTGCACGGAGAGAAGTCTCAACAAATCTGGCTGCAGCATATGCCATTGACAAGGTAGCAGACCCAGCACCAGCTTTTGCTTCCACAACTTCCGTCCCGGCATTCTGGATCCTCACAGTTAGCTCCTGCACTTCCTCATCACTGAAACTGACAGATGGTTTTGTCTTCGACAGAAGGGGAAGAATGGTAATCCCAGCATGCCCTCCCACAACTGGGACATCCACATCTATAAGCTTGAGGTTCTTCTTCTGAGCAACAAATGTGTTTGCTCTTACCACATCAAGTGTACTAACACCAAAGAGCTTCTTTGGATTATAAACACCCTTCTGCTTCAGAACTTCAGCAGCAATTGGCACTGTAGAGTTGACTGGATTGCTAATAATGTGGATGAAAGCATCAGGGCAATTATCAGCAACAGCCTCAACCAAGGTCTTTACAATGTTGGCATTGATGTTGAAGAGGTCATCGCGAGTCATACCAGGCTTTCTAGGAACTCCAGCAGGTATGACGACAACATTTACACCTTTCAAAGAATCAGCCAACTCAGAAGCCCCAGTAAAATCCAGAACTTGAGAGGGAGTATTACAGTGGCTGAGGTCAGCTGCAACTCCCTTGACATTTGCTATATCATATAGGTGCAGGGCTGAAACTAATGGAGACATCTTGATTAGAAGTGCAAGTGGCTGACCTATTCCTCCAGCAGCTCCAAGAATTGCCACTTTGTAAGATGCCTGGGGATTTAGGTGATACTGTGGTCTCTGGCTTGATCTGTGGGCTTTTGAAGCAAAAGATCCTTGAAGGGCCATAACACTTTCCTTGCCTAAGAAGGATGACTCTGATTCACAGTTCACAAGAGTTGATGCCTTGAGACCACAGAAGTTTGTGAGTGGGTTCAGGGAGTTGAACCTCACAACAAATGGCTTTGACTGTGGAAGTTGGCTTACTTTTGGGCCAAAGGAGATGGCTGAGCCAACTGAAAAGGTTGCTGCTGATGTTGCTGCCATCTTGTAAATCTGTGAACATAGAGAATCATCAAGGCATTTAAGATACATGAAATACAAGCTAGTAGATTTGCCAAAATAATTGACCTTGGATGACAAAGATGCAAAAGAACACAGATAACAGGCATATATAGATAGAAATATCTCAAAACTAGCCTAAATGCAGTTATCTTGGTGCCAAAATGATCTAGGACAATGATGGAGATGCTATGCTGAAAATGTTGGAAGCGCAAGAAAATGATATTTCAAAAACTTCTGCCAGAAAAGTTGTATTAATGGATATGAAGCTTTCGTCTCACGATCATAACAGCTGGTTCACTGCAGAACCCAAGTTTTATTGTAGGGGAGACGTCAAATTTTTTAAGATAAAAAGCAGATAAAAGCATGAATAAAGTTCGGCCCAATTAGAATTCAGGCAAGAACAAATACTTGAAGAATATAAGGTGCTACCTTCAAGATCCATGTATACTTTATTTGCAGATCAGGAGAATTTGTTCCAGTCATACAGACATTATCCTCATGTTATCTATTTTAATTAAAGAAGATCATACAAGGCCCTTAATTCCAGCCCTAAATTCCTTCAAGAGGAAACGTGAAGAAAAACAGTGAGTACGGTTACTGTACATTGCTATAACTTCCATATGGAGATTGTTATGACTGCAAATCCAACATAAATAAAACCGCATAGAAAATAGAGTGTATTTGCAAACATATCACACACTAAAAAGTCGAAGTATTTAGTTTCAACTTCCAAGTGAAAAATATGAAATATCACAAGTAGAAAAGAAATATATAATCATTTTAAACATATGCAACATTGAATCAAATACTTGCTACATGTAAACCTTAAAGAAACCTTAACGAGCATAGAATAAAACATATTTTTTTTAAAAAAAAAAAAAGAGATCATCTATTAGCTACATGGTAAAATCCAATTAAGGGACGTTTGACAGCTTGACATCCTATGAAGACACAATACACAAACCTATATCACTATTCCCCTTTAGTTTAAGACAATTCAATCACTTTTGCAGCTTAACAGCATACTATAATAGTCAATCTTTTGATACAGATGAAGTGGCAATTACTTCATCTCCGAAAGAGATTTGTTTAAAAAAAAAAAAAGAAGTTCCCATTCAGTTGCTAAATTTGATTTGCATTCTTGCATAATCAGCTTATCAATCCAAAATCCCAATAAATAGTAAGGACAAGAACCATTTGAACCCATCCTTTCGGATTCAGGGAAATAATTCACACACCTTAAATTGAAAAATCACAGGAAATCCATTTGAAGACTACATGTTCCATAATCTAACAAACTTCTAGCCATAGAAACGAATTAGTAGGTGAAAAAACAACACAATAAACAAATGAAAAAAAAAATCAGATCTAAATATGAAGATGCCATACACTCAAAAGAATTCAGATATCAAGTAAGAAAATAAAAGATTAACTGTAACGGAAACATGAAAAAGGAAAGAAAAGGAAGACGAACCTTGAAAGTGATCTAGAGAAAAGATTGGTGTGTGATAATAAGAGTTTGATTGAAATAGGTTGGTGAATTTAAGAGGAAATGGTATTAGGGAGCTAATGGGTTGAAATCTCCGGCAATGGGGCTTGGAGGAATCTGCTCAACACCTACTCTCTCAAACTATCGACAGTTGGACACCTCTGCGACACTCACAGCAACGAGCAAACCTCCTCTTTTATAATTTTTCTTTTTCCTGTGCACCTAATACGCCGCCACTCTTATGAAAGGAATCTCCCTCCAACACTCCGTTTGGATGTCTTTAAGCGGGGGAAGTAAAATAACCGACGGAAATAATTTTTTCATTTTCATTTTATTATTATTATTATTATTATTTTTTTCAAATTAAGGTTTAGACTAATCAAATAAGTGGTAAGTAACTCAAATCTAAATGAGTTATGTCTTTTCTAAACTGTGTAAGACTAACTCCTGCCTGTTAAGTAGAGCCATTTTTTCCTAATCAAAGAAGCGATGACTGGCGGCGGAGGAGCTAATGCTTTTACGGAGAACCCAAAAGCCAACATTTATAATTTTAAACTATTTAATGATTTAATACAAATTAAATTCATTCTTTTAACTCCAGTAGCCAATAAAAAAGATTATTAAAATTGTCCACCATGCATCACTCTCAAATCATAAACTTGAGATGAAAGGTTTTTTAATTAGTAGTTTTGGATTTGTTCCCATCATGGATAAATAAATAATGGGAGGAATTCTTATAGCAGAAAATAGAAATTTATATTTTCTAAAAGAAACACTATTACACAATTTTGTTACCATCCCCAAACACTAGTGGCCAGCTACGTGTAGGCTTGTTTTTATTGGATTTGGGCTAGCTCTTAGATAGGCTTTCCCTAGAGCGCTATGGACCCCTCTAATTGGGCTTGTTTTTATTGGAATTTGGGCCTAAGTTCTTTTTATCAGATTTTGTGCTTTCATGCAAGAAATGAGAAAAAACAAAGGGTAGGTGCCCCATAATAACAAATCCAAAATGCAATATTGAAATTTAAGAGCCAAACCCTTCTAGTCTTCACAAAAACTAATAATCATTTATTAGAATTTTAACCAGCAAGCTTTCTCCGAATGATCGAAATGGACTTCCTTGAGGTTTGGAAGTATCAATAACATAATTCTGTGCATGCATAAACTCTAACGCCACAATTTGCAATGCCGTTGTAACAATACACCAAGGTAGTTGGCAGTAGGTTTGAATGACTAAACAGTTGGTTCATCCAACAAGCCTGACTTCTGTACGTCTCGGCCGATATTGTCTCACTGGTTGCAACCTCTTCTAGCCCATAACTTCTCTAGTTCTGTGCTTTTTCTCAATGTATTTAAAATCCACTCTCGAACACACATAACTTGAAAGTCCTGGAAAGAAAATTAGCTCCTCCTTTACCGTCGAACATGAAGCTGGTGTCTTCCTTAGCGATCCTGGTTCTGGCCATTGTAGGGGTTGCCATTGATGGGTGCCATTGCAAAATTGTGCAGTTTATTTTCGGAGATTCGCTTTCTGATGTCGGTAACAACCTGTACCTCTCGAAGAGTCTTGCTCAGGCTAGCCTGCCTTGGTATGGTATAGATTTTGGCAATGGACTGCCTAATGGCAGGTTCACTAATGGCCGCACGGTCGCTGATATAATAGGTAATATTGTTTGGAGTTATAACTTGCCATCTTCTATGATCTTCTGCTGTCAAATCTTTTAACTTTTTATTATATATGCAGGTGACAGAGCTGGTCTGCCAAGGCCGCCTGCCTTTCTTGATCCATCTTTAACAGAAGATGATATATTGGATAACGGTGTAAATTATGCGTCAGGAGGTGGTGGCATTTTGAATGAAACTGGTGGCTACTTTGTAAGTTGTAGATTCTGCAACCATTACTCAACCACAGTCCCCCTATTTACCCTTCTTAGGTTAATTAACCACACACTTGCATGAACACTGAAATATTCCATTACCATTATTGCAGATTCAAAGGCTTTCTCTCAACAAGCAGATCGAGTTATTTCAAGGAACGCAACAACTGATCATAAACAAAATTGGCCAAGAAGAAGCGCAGAAGTTCTTTCAAGAAGCTCGATATGTGGTTGCTTTAGGGAGCAATGACTTCATTAACAATTACTTAATGCCAGTTTACAGCGACTCATGGAAGTACAATGATCGGACTTTCATCGACTATCTGATGGAAACACTTGAAGGACAACTTAAGGTAATTAATTAATCTGTTCAACTTAAGCAGCTGGTTAATTAACGTTTCTAATAACGAGAGAGTTATTTGTACAGACATTACATAGCTTAGGGGCAAGGCAGGTGATGGTATTTGGGCTAGGACCAATGGGCTGTATTCCACTCCAAAGGGTCCTGAGTACATCTGGGAATTGTCAAGACAGAACAAACAAACTAGCTATTAGCTTTAATCAAGCTACAAGCAAGTTAATAGATAGTTTACCCACCAAACTTGCTAATGCAAGCTTCAAATTTGGAGATGCTTATGATGTTGTCAATGATGTGATCACCAACCCAACCAAATATGGTGAGCAATTTGAAATTTTTTTCCCCACTTTTTCCTTCAGGTGGAGGGTCTGATGTTGACCTTCATCTTGCAAATGTATCTCCTAATTTTGGTTGGTTGAATTGGGTATTATTTTTCTCAGAATTTAAACGATTGGTTATGTAAATTGCAGGATTCAAAAACTCAGACTCGCCATGTTGCTCGTTTGGAAGGATACGACCAGCTCTGACATGTGTTCCAGCATCAACATTGTGCAAGGATAGAAGCGTGTACGTGTTTTGGGATGAATACCATCCATCAGATAGTGCAAATGCGTTGATTGCAAATGAGCTAATTAAGAAATTTGGATTTTTACGTGTAAATGATACAAATGGTCCTTCCTCTGCACCAGCTCCAGAGGGATAGCCTGTGAGCTTATTATCTCTCTGCTGGTCAAAAATATTTACCAAGGAAGATGTTTTTCTCTGTAATTTTGGATGATTGTTGTGATAGATTTTAATACTGTTGCCTTTGTTAATTGATAAGATTTGATATCTGCTCTGGAGGACAGTTAAAAAAATATTTAAAAAAAAAAAAACACCAGGTTCATTTAGAATATTCATTTTATTGGTTTTTTTTATTAAAAAAAAAATCTAAGGTTGATCTAGTAATTAGGTGACATTATGCCTCTCATGCGAAAATTAACAGTGATATTGCGTCAGAGCAATGAGAATAAAAAAAATAGAACGTGTATTTTCATAAATAAGTATTTGATATATAATTCAATTTAAATAATTTTAAATAATAATTATATATGTTAGAATATTTTTAAGATAACTTATACTTTTAAATTTTAATAGTTAATATAATATTTATATTCTATTTTGCATATTAAAATAATTATTTATTTAAATAAATTTGAGTAATAGACGTCTAACGTATAAAATTCGAATCCTTGAAATATTATTGGTTGGATCTAAACTCAATATAAACTTAATAATATATTACTTAAATATGTCCTAATAGAAATGGGTATCCATGAAAAACCACTATCATTTACCTTTCTAATTTGATTAGAGTTAGTGCAATATTTGGTTTAAATTGAAAAAATTGATCGAATTGAATTAATTTAAAATTTTAGTTTGATTTTTTATTCATTTCGGTTTGGTTTAGTTTTTAATTTTAAAAATTTCAATTATTTCGATTTGATTTTATTTTAATAAAAAAATAAAAAAATCGAAATGAATCAATTAGTAATAATATTATGTTATTTTTAATAATATAGAAAAATTAGATTATATTAAAATTAAAATATTTTAATTAAAATTTAAAATACTAAAAATAAAGTGTAAAAAATACAAAAATTTATTAAAAATTGAAACCGATCAAATCGAATCAAACTGAATCAGATTGGTTCGGTTTGATTTATTTTTTGGCTAAAATCGATTCGGTTTAATTTTTATAAATACTAAAATTTGAATTTTTGATTTATTCAGTTCAGTTCGATTTTAAACCGAACCAACAGAAGGCGACCCATAAATTTGATTGTTGTATTATGTACTATAGCTAGGCAAGCAAATAAACGGATATAAAAATATGAGATAACTAAATTAAAGTTTCATTTAATGATAATAATCAATAAGTGGGATTGGACAAAATCGAAGAAGCCGAAACAAAATGTTCTTCATATATTATATCTCTGATTAATTTTTATTATTTTCAGTTTATTTTTTATGGAAAAGTGGCAAATTCTGAGTTCAGATTGCAGGACTTGTAAATAATAATAACAATAAAGAAGAGAAGGAGGCAAGCAATTGCAATGCCCCTTCCCCCATTACGCGGCTTCGCCACTTTCGCAAACTCGATCGTTTCTGTGCAAATGTTTCAATCTTGATGAACTCCTATTGCATTTTTGGTTTTAAGTCTCCATTTGAAGGTCCACAATATTACAAAAGGCCATATTTTAAACCATAGATACGCTTAATTTTATAATGAGATTTCAATCTAATTCATTATTCATAGTTGTCCATTTGTACAAAAATCACCAAATCAAAAAAGGTTGTTCTACAATGGAAACATAGTGGTGAGAGAGTGAACATATGCCTACCAACTCAGTAATCCACTTTCTCCACTTCACCACAAGGCACTACTACACTTTGCCTTTCAGATATTTCAAAGCTTTCTAGCTACCTATTGGTTTACCTAACAACCTATTTCTGTAAACAACCCGTGTCGCCAATTTTAATGGATTTTTTTCTTTCGGACTTGGTTGTTTAAAACCAAACTGTCTAAAAGCAACTTCAAATTTCTTTTATTTTCTTTTCCTTTAGCCCACAAAACGGGGTAAAGCTACATTTCAGAGACGACTTTCAAGGTTACTTAAGATTCAAGAATTGTTGTGGTCCAGTCCCAATTGCACTCTTCATCTAACAAAACATCACTAGAGCATGGTGCTTTTTTACTACAAGAATGCATGGCAGACAGCACCCCATCAACGAAGATAATGCACCAATTGCAGCGCAAGGGTCGTGTGCACCTCTTAGTTTTCGTAAAATCTGATCTCATAGTGTATACACTAATAATTGAAAATCATTAAAATAACTGTTCAAATGTAAAATAAGATTGTTTGGATGAAAATATTTTATATATCTTAACGCTATTAAAAAATTTTCAAAAAATCTCAAATTTAAGTCTCATTTCATTTAAAGTAAACTCATTAGAAAAATATATATATAGTTACAATATTCAATCGATAATCAATTACTAATTCAATTAATCAATTAATAATTTATTTTAACGATTATTATTTTTATAATTTAATCGATAAATTTTACTATTCTTTACTGAATAAGAGCAAGAGGAAGACTCTCGGAATATATATGAGAACTGGCGTGTGTATTTATATTGATGATTTTTGAGCGTTGAACATATCTTCAATCTCATCATGTATGGTCAGATTTTAGTATATATATATTCATAATTTTCATCATTCTTTCTCGGAAAAGTCAAAAGTTGTTTGTCCAATACAGATTTTGACCCTCAAGCTCGATCTTCAATTACTGGGAAGGAAATTATTTCCTCTCATCTTTCTATTCAAAATCAACAGTATACTCATATCTCAATGATTATTTAACTTTTAACAAATACGAGAACGTATTACTACAAAGAATGGTTGCACCAAGGCAAATAAATTCAAGGGGGGAATTTAACAGTGTCTATTGAAAACATCTAAAACTTTATCACATGATGTAAAACGAGAAGGAAAGCAAAACAGAACTACAATTAAATTTGATGGGTTAATTTTTCAAAACAAATAAAAGAGAGATCATTAAGGATGTCTACACTCTCTGAAGTTCAAACAGCCCCTGCAATGGAATTCCATGCTTAATTATTTATTGAGGATTGAAAAGAAAATTTTGCAATGAAACTTGCAACGGTAAACTGTTTGAAATTGAAAGGCAATCACAAAACAGATGGATTTGAACACAGTGCTCAATTTGTAGCACCCAACTTAGTAGTTTTCATTATATAATAGATGAAACTAAAAGCTCTTACATACTCTCTTAAGAGTTTTACTACATAGAGATATCTTTTTCTAATACAACTCTCTCCATCTCTCGTCTAATGAGCATATCAACTTTGCCCCCAACTGATAAATAAATAAAGAACTTCCTAATTGTCTTATGGATGGGCAAAATCACGTCTACAGCTGCATGCCCACACAACAGTAATCAAGTACTAGATATATCCATTATCCAGTGCCCACCTAATAGTTGCAGACAAACAAATTACACTAACAATCACCACATCTGTTAAACTGTGGTGGCCTTGGAGTGTGGCGATTATTTGCTCCTGATCCAGGGTAATCATTTAGCTCCACAGCCATCCTCCCACCACGATTCATATCTTCCTCCCAGTTTCTCTCCTTAGCCACCCTCTGTAACAGAAACATTAATGTTCATATCCTCCACAAATGTCTAAGGATTATAGACAAGAAGAAAAGTTCAAGAACAATATATTAGTTATTGATTAGGTACCATGTGGATAGCCTCTGGAACTTGAAGATCTTGATGAGATCCATGCAGTAACCTTCCAACTCCTGAAAAAACGAGAGAGAAAGAAATTGCAAGAATTAGCATAAGAAGAAAGAAGAATCAAGATCAACTGGTAATTTCATCATAAACTTACTTGTAATTGGGATAGCATTCAAGCAGATAAGATGGGAAATCCCCAGAAAGATTACAAGTAAGCGAAAGAGAGTAGTAGTGCCTGCCATTTCAAGAGCAAGCTCAAATTTCCTCAAGGACGAAAACTTTCTTGGTGTGCTGCTGTTCATAAAGCAAAAGAAATCAATTTATACATTTACACCCACAAGGCAAGATTTTAAACATCAGTGATCATGTATATTTTCCTGAAGTCAAAAAGGTGATGGGAACATAACAATTTTTGTTGGGGGGGAAGGCTTTACTGGGTGTTGAGTGTTTCAACCATAGAAAAGATATGGAAAAAATTAAGGTATATTTAAGCAAAGATGGAGCACATTAAGCAAGTGGATGATGACAGAAGAATGATGACAGGACAACATACGAGTCCTTGCACTAATTTAAGTCAAGGCCTAGTGGAAATTGTCATTAGAGCTCATGGAATTGAATTTTTAGTCATCAAAGCCTCACCTTCATGGAAGTAATCAACAAAAGTTGAGTCAGCACTTATATTTTTTGTGACTATTTTATTTCAATGTAATTCTCCATTTCAGAAGTGGGAGCAGACCATTGCTTAGCTACTAAATGTTGCAGCAGTTTCTCACCATCAATGAGATGGTTATAATAATTTTGATGCATAATTAACATCAATAAAATTAAAGAAAAGGAAAACTAAATGAAATTTCTTCGGTGGTTTCTAGGTTGATTATACATATATAAGCTGTCGTATTCAGACAAAAAGAATAAGACAAAACTGAGATGGTTGTAACAAACAACTTAGAAAGTGAGGCTATGAGGACATCATTACCTGTAAAACGAATGAAGCAGAAAGCTTTTGAGTGCAACACTTGCAAATGGTGGAGAAAGTTAGAGAAGTTGAAAAGCAAAAGTGGAAAATGTTGTTATGCTTTATTAGCTGCAGCCACTGCTGCTACTTTTCATGCTATTTTTGGTTATATGTATTTTCACTTGCACTCATGAACACTTACTTGCACACACACACAAAACCAAAAATAGTTTTTATATAATAATTTTCATTTTTTGAAAAATTCCACTTTTACTATTAAAAAATGGTATCCCTTGGAAATATATTTTTTTTATTATTTATAAATTTATAATTATTTAAATTAGTTTAAGAATTTTCATGAGGTGGTCAAGATTGTGATGGGCTTCACCCCCATAGGGCTTGTAAAATTCAAACCTTGATTTTCCCCTTCCGCGTATTTTAAGTCCAGAAATGTTATAGGCCCACGCCCCCTTCCATCTTCTTATAAAAGTATTTATAGGTGAAAATATTATTATCTAACTTTATGAAAATATTTAAAAAATTGCTAAGCGGCATAATTAGGAGAATAAATTTAAATTTATAAAAGTATTATTATCTACCAATTTCAATATCAACTTCTCTTTGACAAAATAAAAAATAAAAATCTCTCCTACTGAGAAAGTTGTTCTGTCTATAATTAATTTCAGATTTAGATCCCTTCAGAAAGGATAAGTAACATTTTAATAACTTTTATCACTAACAAAATTTTATAGTAAAATTTTAAAAATTAAAATATAGAAAATATATTAGTAAAATAAAGAAAAAATAGTGCAATAATCACCAATGCGTCTTAGCCATGTCATGACAGTAGCTATTTTTTAAGGCTGACTAGGACCAAGACAGTGCACCGAATCTGTGTGTAACCACATGGAATAGAATCAGAAAAGAAAATATCAGGATTGTGATTCGATTTCATAAAAATATATATTATATTACATTATCTAGCACAATGAAATAGGAAAAATGATTTTTTTTTAAAGAATTACTTATATATATATATATTTTTTATCCTTCACGAAATTTTAAAAAAATAAAAGTCTAGAAAATTAGCAGATAAATCGATTTGTTTAATCTTAAAAAAAAACATTTTTTTTTTCAAATGCTAACAAAATTAAATTAATCAATCAAAAGAATTCAACTAAAACTATTCGGTTTGATATTTTAATTACAACCGATTTTCTCGCCACTGTCTAAGGCCACAAGAACTTGTGGCTGAGAAACAAACTACAACGCTGACGTGGCATCCACTTCTCGTTTAAACGGATCAAAAACTTGGACATCAAAGAACCTCCATGCCAGATTGCCAACGAAAAAAAAAGGGAAAAAAAAAAAAAAACAAAGCGAGAGTTCTCTCGCGCCTTTTTTCCCCTGTTTGCTTACTGAGAAAGTAAAAGAAAATGCGAGAAGATGCTACTACGGAACCCGCTATCAAGCTTTTCGGCAAGAAAATAACTCTGAATACCGACGGTCAGCCTCCATTGATTTCCGCCGACGACTTGCCGTCATTGGAGAGAGTGGAAGTAGTAGAAGAAGATGATGAGAAAGCAGAGAAGGTACCACTTTCTACAATGAGAGATTTTTGTATTGGGGGGTGTTTTATAAGGGGATCTGAAGACGCAACATTTTTTAGAATCCTCAAAGAATTTATGGGTTAGCTTTGCCTTTTTAGCTTCTTTGATTTGATTTTCTTATACTTAGCCTGGTAAACTTCAAGTGGCAGTTCTTATTCCATTTGTGTCAAACTTGTCCCATTTTTGAGTTTGATTAGATTTTTACTTCTTATAGTTGTTTTTTCACTTTAAAGCTTTTAATTCACTTTTCCAACTTTGGTTTTAGTGTTTGGAAGATGAGAAAAGTTAGGAAAACAAAAAAGAAAATTCTGATCTTATTCGATATCGGCAACTTACTCTGTTCAGTTAGTATCTGATTTCTAGACTTTATGACCATAATTCTTGTACATTTGTCTGTTCGTTGCGTAATTGACTATCTATGGTTTATAAAACCTGAACATAGCCCTGATCTTGTCAATAAGACCCCTTAACGTGTTTGACAAGAAACAGAGAAAGATTGATAAAGCAAATTCTGGAATTTAATTAGAATTCAGAAACGATAAAGTTTATGCATGGAATCTTCACTTTGTTTTATTCATTCCTTTGACTTGTTCTTGCTGGTTCAACGCTGAATACTGATTAAGTAAGAAACAATGTTAAATTTCAGGATATTCCAGCGAGGATAGTCCCTGATACAGCAGAAGAAAATAACGTTCCACTGCTGGGCGCAGAGGAGTCTGCAGATCCAGAAACTAATGCGAACCCCAAAACACCTTCTATCAATGAAGAATCTGCAAAATCAAAGAGTTCCGAAACAGAGAAAGAACAGAATTATGCAAGCACCCCGCAAGAGAAAATCCTCAAGAAGCCTGACAAAATACTTCCATGCCCGCGGTGCAAAAGCATGGATACCAAATTTTGTTACTTTAACAATTACAATGTCAACCAACCGCGCCATTTCTGCAAAGCCTGTCAGAGATATTGGACTGCTGGTGGTACCATGAGGAATGTCCCGGTGGGCGCTGGACGTCGCAAGAACAAGAACTCTGCCTCTCATTATCGTCACATGACCATTTCTGAGGTGCTGCAAGCTGCTCGGATTGAAGCTCCTAATGGAACACACAACCCTGCACTGAAAACTAATGGTAGAGTCCTTAGCTTTGGCTTGGATGCACCAATATGTGATTCCATGGTTTCTGTATTAAATCTTGCTGATAAGAGGGTTCTGAATGGCTTTCATAATTTGGAAGAACAGAGGATTCCAGTTCCTTTCAAAGGTAGAGAAAATGGTGATGATTGTTCAAGTGGATCTTCTGTGACCGTTTCCAATTCAATGGAGGAAGGAGGTGCGACTTGCTCGCGAGAACCTCTTATGCAGAGCATCAATGGCTTTGCTTCTCCACTCCCATGTCTCCCTGGTGTTCCCTGGAATTCTGCATTGCTCCCTCCACCTTTTTGCCCACCAGGATTTCCAATGTCATTTTATCCTCACTTCTGGAATTGTGGTATTTGGAACACCCCTTTGTTGTCTCCGCAATCATCTTCTTCTTCATCAAATCAAAGGGCTCCCTCTGGTAATAATTCTACTTTGGGAAAGCACTCGAGAGATAGGTACACACTTAAGTTAGACGATTTTGAGAAAGAAGAGCAGCCAACAAAGCTTAAAAATGGATGTATTTTAGTTCCCAAAATTCTAAGGATTGATGACCCAACTGAAGCTGCAAGAAGTTCCATATGGGCAACTCTTGGAATCAAGAATGAATCTTTCACTGGGGAAGGACTGTTCAAGGCCTTCCAACCAAAGACTGATGAAAGGAAACATGTTGCTGAAACCTCTCCGATACTGCTGGCAAATCCTGCTGCTGCGTCTCGATCCATAAACTTTAATGAAAATTCTTAAAATGTCGGCATGTAGACCATAGATCAAGTTAGCAAGTTAACTGACTGAGACAAAAGGAGTAGAGGGACAAAACTCAGGTTTTGGAGGACTTAAAATGAAGGTCTCGTGTGACTAATTTTCTTCTTCTGATACTACGAACAGATGGCTCTTGGTTTGCTGGATTTGTGTTCATGTAAATCTATCTATACATGTGATATATGGGCTAAGGTTGGAGAAGAATCCTTAGATGCAGCGAAAATCTCTACAGCTGCACTCAAGTTTTTCATACTATAGCTAGAAACTTGGATCGTTTTTTTCCATTTTCCTTGCCATTCTAAACAATAAACTGAAGTCTTCCTTTCAGGCTCTCTTTTTTCTTGGTTCTATATCTAAGTCAAAAATAAAAAATAAAATTTCTATTTTTTAAATTTTATAAAGAGAATAAAAAATATTGAAATGATTATTTTTCATGTTTTCTTTTATCATATTGAAAAACACAATTTTTCATTTCGCAAAACATGAAACTTCGCATTCAAATAGATTTTATGTAAATAAAATAAAGTTTTTAATAAATATATATATTTAAGTATGCATGAAATTTTTTTATATATTAAATTAATATAAAAATTGAGGGAGAAAGTATTAAAAAAATAAACATAATTTTTATAAAAAAAAAATTATGATTTGATTATATTTCTATTTTTCAAATTGAAAAGTCATTGCAATACATGAAATAATGTTGAAGCATGTTGCTGGTGGGGCTATAGTGGAGAAAATGACTAATCCAATAAAAAAAAAAAATTCGAATTCTTTTAGTGCTGCGTTTGGATTTATGAATTCGAACCAATGAATTTATATTTAATCAAGAAATAAATTTCAGTAAACATTTAAAAATATATCAATTTAAATATCAAAAAAAGGAATTTAAAATAATAATTTTAACTATATTATTGAAATTCAAATCCATCTTAACCAAAAAAATGAATTTAAGACTTAAAAATTCTTTACGAGTTTTAAATTTTAAATTTAGTATTTAAATCTAAAATCATCCATCCAAACACAACCTCAAGTGAGGTCCTCTCTTTTGTGGATAAACTAGAATTTATCTCACAAAAAGCCAGGTACCTTTCCTTTTCATACCCAGTGGACATAAACAACTTGCACAAAAAGGTAAAGGCAAGTGAAATTCTTCGATATTTTCCTTAAATTGTCTTCTTCTTCCTTTATTTTTTATTCTTTTCCATTGATTTCATCTCTTATAATAAATGACTTAATTACTTCTGAACTATTACATGCTCAAATTCCCAGAAATCAGATAAAAAAATGAAGCTAATTATAATTGTAATCTGAAGAATCTGAGGCCATTAGAAAAAACTGTAGATACCCAATTTACCAATTGCATTGAGATCAAGAAGATAGTGACAAAGCCAGAAGAGGTCTACTGTATTGATAAGAAAATGGATATAGAGAGATTATGACCCCAATGAGAATGAGATGTATGGCCCTGGAAAATTTTCCTTGGAAAACTAATTACTAGATGCATCAAAATCTAAACAATGTGTGTCCCTGGTTGATGAGCAAGAAAGAACACGTAGATATTTAAGTTGTTAGCAGCAAATACAGGCCACAGCTTGTGAATCAGGTGAGTTGTCACTTGTTATGGAAACCCAACTCTGCATGTACCGCCACAAATAATTTTTGGCATTCCCCCTTGCTTTTGTTTTCTTTCCTCTTTCCTTTTTGCTCTTTTCTTTTAAGGGGAAAGCGATAGTTTCATTTCTTTCCAACCATATGTCTAGTTTCAGGTTTTTTTACAAGTAACTCAAAATAGGAAAAACTGTGTGGCATACCTGAGATTCAAGTTTCAGTTTGACAAATACCTTAAAGGGGATTAATAGGTTAACCTGAAAAAGGAAATAAGAAAATAGATTAAAAAATATTATGCATCATTTCGTCCAGAAAATAGCTAGAATATAAAGCATTCAATTTGTAATTTCCTTGAATGCTTTCCTTTAAAGGTAATCTTGCAATTAAGGATTTATCTAAACTAGGCAACTTTGCCCCATCCAAGGAAAAACTTTACAAAACAACCCTTGTATGTCTAAGGGTTAGATGTTAGACATTGACATTGATACGGTAGGACCTGCATAAATCTACTTTGATCAATAAACATAATAAAATCATTATACAATTGTTGTATTGTAAAATTTCTCCAATCTAAGGATGGAGACTAAAGCAATAAAATTTTGCTAATGCTTAACATTAATTAGCTACTAGCAACAAGTATCAGATGTCAGCCACATCCAATAACATGTCTTAATTACTTACTGTTTTGACCCTCCCCAGTACCCAAGGGGAAATTTCCACCACTTCCATGATGGATTAATGGTCATTTGAAACTCAGATGAAAAATGGCCATTAATCAAAGTTGACTTAAAGAAATAAGCAACCCTTGTTATTGGGTCTCAATGTCAACCTCCCATTACAAATTATCCCTAGTTAGTGGGAAATATAGATATAATATTTTCAAAGCCTCTGGCCTCTCCAATGAATTAGTAACCCACTTAAAGAGCCCATATAAATTATGGCCTTTCTGATTTTGTGTTAAAACAGGATGCTCAAATACAAATATGAAAAGGTGCAACAAAGTCAATTTGGTGCTTAAGGTAGCTTTCATCTCAGGAAAAATGCACACCATTTCTTGAAAAACAATGACTTTTGTGGGACACGTGTATAGCAGGATGACCAATACCATTGTCAATTAATGTTTCTTTATGTAACATAAGAATGAAATGCTTCAATCTAAGACTTGAGAGGAAAAGAAAAGTAGCTCAAAAGAAGAACAGATTGGATGTCATGCTTTCCCCTTTCCAGCAAAAAGTAAGAAAAAGATGCATAAATTTCTTCCTTTTTATTTTCCTTTGATGGTGGATGATGATGCAAAATACCATCAATTTAGTGAGATAAAATTCTGGTTTCACTTCCAAAGGAACCATATCCTTTTTGTCACAAGAAATATGTTGCGCCCAAGCTCATCATCTTGCTGAACATAAATGAGAAAGGTATCCCAACAGCATTGAAAGAGAAGCTTCTGTAATAACGTGGATATAGGTCCCATTAATTTTATCATTACAAGGAAAATTCCATTTACTCCATCTTAAAATCAGTTTCACAGGTTACTGTAGCCATTAGTCATTGAATTCCACAAATATCCTGAATCCTGCACATGCCGAACATTCCAGCAGCCTGACAGCTCATAAGATCCATGACGTGTCCTGCAGCTTATACAAAAGTCTCCAGTTAGTTATTCTACTGAATTTCTTCGATTATGAATTCTTAAGTTTTTCTCTTTCTTTCCTTCTTTCTTTCATTAAAATACACAATACCAGAGACAAACTATAGGAAATTAGGAACTGTTATAAATAAGATCAGCCCCAGACAGCAACCTTTATTTCCCTTTAGATCAATTAACTACTTATTACGCCTGCAGCATATAAGCCAAGAGTCAGTTTTCCTTGGGAGAGTCCAAGTGAACTCTCATGTCTTGGATGGACTTCATAGAAGATCAAATCATGTAGATCTAGGAAGAGATGTGCCTCGAAATAAGATGAAACAGGAAAATTAATCTGATTGTTAGCTTTAGACATCTCAATGGTAGAACAATCAGGAGATTTTGCATCAAATGAATGGGAATACTAATTGGCTTTGCCCATAGAAATATCTAAAGCCTGCCACATGCAAAAATAATAAAATAAATAAATAAATAACAAGAAGTTGCAAAGTATAATACAAAAAATAAATACTCGTATTAGGGTGGTCATAAGAGTGATTCCAGACAAGATCTACAATTATGACCAGCTGTACTGCAAGAAACAAGTCTCATAAAGAGTTCACAAGAATCTAACGTAGAATTCTGTGCAATATAGAAGTTTAAACCAGCAAATGATTTAAAGTAAAAATAATATGAAAGCTTATAAAGCAAAGTATAAACACAGAGGCAACAAACAACAATTGAATATATTGAGCACCTTCAATAATACAAAAGATAGTTTATCATTGATTCACTAATGAATCCAAAATGTTTACTGATCAATTTTTAACAACTGGGCAAACTATAATCACTCATGAAGATAACATAAGTTATGCCAACCTTATCCTTTGTTTAAAACCTCATAACAAAACAAACTTTTATAGACACTCAAAAACTACACAAACAATTGGATAGAAGATTTCCTATGGGGAAAAAAATACTGAGCGTAAATCCACAACATATCTGTGATTATCAGAAGGAAAAATACAAAGAAATTTTGAAGTGATCAACAATGAAATCAACTTAGTATAAGATTTTCCCAAATGGGCAAAATTCAATCTCCTACTGCCAGTTTTAAAATAGGAATACCACATGCATACAGCCACCCCTTCCCCTGCCCACCCTTGACATGCACTGAAGCACATGCTGAGAAAGAGGGGGAACAAAATGCTTCATGCGGCTTTGACTTTTTGCATCCTTGTACTTCTCAAGATTGATGTACCAAACCTGAAATAATTTCAACCACTTTGACTACAGCAATCCTACATGGAAACAAACTTATTTCAACACAAACAATTGACAAATGAACAGAAGTTTATTGTATTTCTTTTCAATCAGGCTGGTTTCATACTTCTAGTGTCTTCCAAAAATTGTGTTATGAAGCTTGCTTCATAAGCCTACAATATGTGTCTAACTAGGTGAAATTTACAGCTCACTAGTCCAATGACGCTGAAAATTAACCTGAATTTAATTTCTCACAAAGTAAAAAAATAAAAAATAAAAATATAAAAGAAGAAGAAGAAGTCCTACTCCTTCAACAATAGATGCTTCATTCTGCATCTCTAAATTCAAATTGATCTTCTCTTGCTTCAGTTGCTATCTTTTCTGTTCTATATAGCAACGAACCCCAACTGATCCTGCTGCTGTCTTGCTTCAAAATCTAGCAGCATCCATTACCTCCTAATCCTCTTCAGCCTTCAGTATATTACTGCAAGCTCCATGCTGACATAATCTCTCCCAGATTTTTTTTTCTCTTTCGTAGACCATGTCAGACTATTTTTCTTCTATCTCAACACCAAAAGGATTGATCGTTACCTTGTCTCTGTCTCTGACCCATAACTTCATATCAATTGCATTATTTTCAATTTGTCATATCTCACTAACTAGAAGTTCATATAAGAATTGCAAATAATCAACACATAGAACTTCCAAGTATGGGGAAGGTAGAAATCAAGCAAGCAAGACTAAATTCTTTTTTGAACAATCAAACCTATCATGGTTAAATAAAATATTAAAATAATCCATACAAAGGCGGACATTAGATTCAATTACTCTTGCACAGAAATATCAGAAGTGACAGCTCAATAACACTGCATTCAAGGCAACCATAGGAACATGGCCCATCCATAAAACGAAAACTAATACCTTTCAAATGGCGAAATTCCTTTCCAACTCTCACATTAGTGCATATAATTGCAGCATCTGCGCCGACACAAAAAGCCCCATACCCTTTATGACTACTCGTCATAGCTTCATTGTGCACAACTGATAAATACTAAATCAGCCAAACAATCAAGTCTTTTGCGAAAATGACCATCGCCCGCCACCATATTGCCCTCATTAACCCAAATAAGTTCACGAGGTAGCTTTCAATTTGGTTGGTTTCTCAAAAAACTTGCCGATTGGTCATAATTTATTAACTATCCGTTCACCCTTATCTCGATTATGTTCGTTTCTATCACGCGAGCATTTCCTCTGGCACTTCCGCTCTTTCCAGTTCTTAAGGAAACAGAAAGAGCTACTCATCCATGCATGTAAGTAACCTCGAAAAAACAGAACATAGGGAAACACACCGAAGGTAGAGTTTAAAAGTCATGAGAGATTGTATTACACCTTTGGCAAATTCCCGTGATTGAAGAGTCTATTTATGTCTGTATTGTATATTTGTTTCAACAATAATCAACCAGGATAACCCACAAGCTTTCTAAAGACGACGTTACCAAGAGGGTCGAGGCAGTTGACCTTCTCCAACCATTGCTGCTTGACGCTGTAAGGAAAGGTCCTCGGTTAAGGTCTTGGATTGGTGAAGTCCTGGGAGGGAAGTCTTCAAATCAAACAGAGTGACATGTCTTGCTGAGTCAGGAGGGAAGCGGAAGGGTCGAGTGTAGATTGAGGAGACCTGAGGGCTGGGTGGAGATGAATCCGGTCCAGACGGGAAGGTGGGGGTGGTTCGAGCATACCTGGGCGGCGAAGAGGACGGGCTAGCCTTTGGCAATGTCTCTGGTTGGCCCCATCCATTGTTGTCGAGGGGATAATGGATTTAGCTCGCGGCCCATTCTCCAAAGAGGAAAAAAATTAGTAACGGGTTATTGAGTATAAGGTGTTTGATTTTATTTACGAGTTAATCAAATCTATTTATAAATAAAATAAAATTCCATTTCAAAAAAAACAATAAAATAAAATTGTAAATAAAGTGGAATTTGATTTAAATGAACTATTTAAAATAAGTGAGGAATAAAAATTTGTGTACTTACTTTGAAACTATGTTTACTAATTAAATATTATAATTTTCTAATTTTTTTAAAAATATAAGTCCTTATTTTAGTAACTACAACATTTAATTATATATCTTAATAAGTTAAATTAAATTTAAACACTTTTTAAATAGATACTTAAGCTAATTAAAAGTTATTTTTAAATAATTTTATCAAACAGTCAATTTACAAATATGTAAGATATTCTCGTTTCTCTTGAAGTTTTCCAAAATACTACTTTTTTAAGGGGAAAAAATCTCTTGGCTTTTATCAATAAAAGAGAGATGCAAATTGGGAGCAATTGGGAAAAAAAAATCATATTACCCTAACAATATTTTTCTTAAAATTATTTATTGATGATATTATATAATAATCACTCAAAATATGTTATCTATTATTATAAGACAGGTCACGAGACAAGAATTTGGTCAACCAATACGCAGTCTCACTTATAGAGAGAAAGACCTAAGTACCATAGTATCTGATCTTTCATCAAAACTCACATTCTCCTGAAAAGATTGAATCTTTACATAAAACTAGCGATAGTAGACACAATCCAGCAGACTCTCACTATGCCTGTAATCGCGAGATTACCAACCGATTAACCGGCAAAATCTCTTATCAAATAGCTGGCCACATCATTGCCTTATTTTCAGAAAATGTTATATTTAATTATTTCTTCTTACAATATAAAAGTTAACGATCACAAAGATAAATGTATGCAATTTTTATACAATTACTCTTGAATTCTAAGTAATTCCTTATACTCGTCCTACTCTCCAATTTATTAACTTGAGCATTAGAGTAGCTGCCGTAAGCGCGAACCATCTCACATTCTCTTTTTTACAAGTTTAACCAATCGTAATACAGTTTCATTTCGGCCGCATTATTTAGTTCCGTTGCCAGGAAATATCCATTGAATTCTCTCTGTTCATTTGGATTGAAACCGATCTCTTATCCCCTTTCTCTTAAAAAGGAAATCTTTATTTTCTCTATCTCGAAAACAACATCATTCTCTTATCCCCTTTCTCTTGAAAATGAAATCTTTATTTTCTCTATCTCGAAGACAACATGGAATGATGCATGACCACTGAGCCTTGGGCATGATTCCTACAGAATGAATGATAAATTATAACTTCAATTATCTTGAAGCTGATTGCTTCCTTATTCATTCACGTGCAGAGGAAAATATCTTAATTAATGACTCACTGTCGTCGAATCCTGATATCAATATTTCCTACCCTCCAAAGCTCAATATTTCCCACCCTCCAAAGCTTCGAAAATAGCCAATGCGTTCCCTTCACAAGTAGGACTTAGTCTCTTATAACTTCTTGAGTCGGGTTTATTATGGTTATTACTATTATTGAAAGAACTTCAAGTATAGATTGCCAGAGGGCATCTTAACATTTTAGCTGCAAATGCACAGGAGATCTTTATCAAAAATCAAGTTTCATGTTGTCCTCCATTAGATGATATGAGGAGGAGATCTATTTTATTGTATACCCATCCATGGATGAAATAAACTTAACTTCTTGCTCGACTTAGGCGACTAAAAGGAACAATGGTTTTACGAAAGCAAGTTGATTGTATATTTGGCTATCTCCTATCAGTTTGTCTTTACTTTATAATTTTTTTGCTTAAAAAGATAGACTTCTTTAAATTTAAATATAAATATTTTTCCAATTTATAAATGTTATAATAACTAAAACTAGGTAAATTTTACATAAAATATACATTTATTAATGAAATATATAAACAACTTGTATTAATAAAAGTTTTCTGCTTGAAAATAGAAACTAAAAATATTGAGAAACACTCTTTTCCTTGTAAAATTTGCACGAAGTTATAGATAATCAAATTACACAAAAAATTTAGGTCCTAAAAGATAAGACTAATAAAATAACCTAAATGCTACTGGCTGAACTTGACCCAGTTTAAATATGATGAAAGAGACCTATCTAAAAAATAAAACTTTTTTTAAAGTGTTGTCATAAAGTATATAAATCCGATGGTCATCATCGGAAAACTCTTACAATAGTAGCGACAATACTATAACCAAATTAATTGAAGATCAAGAAGAAAAAAGAGAATACATGCAACCTTAGAAAAGTCAGATCTAATCTCATAGTGAGCTAAAAATTACTGGATCAAAGAGAAACCATAAACAGCAAGGAAAGCTCTAGAGATATCGCACTAGGTCGAATCAAATCATCTTTATATGGATATAAGCATCAACGAAAGGAGAAGAAATAATACTTTTTGGCGGCCCATTCGCACCTTCCAAGATTTATTTTCACGAGTCATCATCAATAATTTATCGATCTGGACAGAAACGCACCTGCAGGCAACTAAACAACAGACAACCAAGAATTACTATAGAGAATAAAACTCTCCTCTCATTCTCCACAACTCTATTGAACAAGAAAATCAACAACAAAAAAAAAAAGAAAATCCAAAATATCACTCTAAGGAGAGGAAGAAATCCACACTCTGCAGGGGAAGAAAGGAAGGGAGCCGACAAAGCAGCAGTCAAAGCAGCAGTAAGAGACTTTCTTCCATAAAATAAAAGAGAGAAAAAAGAAAAAACTTCCTTTAAAAATCTTGAAGAATAAATACTTAAGTATTTTATCCATTATTCTTAGCCAAGAGGTCATACCGAAAATAAAAAAGAAAACCGCTTTTCGTGCCAGGATTTTTCATAGGCTTTCTGATGGACCGCTTACGGTACAAGCTTATTTTCCTACGCGTTATGCATAACATGCATAGCCATAGAGTAATACATTTCATAATATTTCTGTTTACCATGACATTTCATATCTTATTAAACTTGGGTCATCTCATTGTCTAGAATCTATATTGATTACGATAAATTATAAATTATAGTGGAAAGCAATCAGTCACTCACCAATTTGAATTGCACTGGAGACTATGTACATTTTGCTTCACAAAAAATTCTGAATTGCACTGCCAAAACGAAATCATTAAAAATAATGTCCAACCAAACCGATTTGAAAAGAAGAATAAAATTTATAAAATCCGAATCGATTAGGTTTGGATCAATTTTAAACTGTCAAAACTGAAATGGAGGCCAAGCTCTGCCTTTTTCCATCAAAACAAACGTTTCCTCAGTTGCCCTGCCCATGCCAGAGCTTGTTCTATCATCCCTAACCCCAGATCTGTTATCCATCCGCTCACCCGGAGCAGTACTTACGTCCTGCAGATTTACAATCTCACAGGGATATCCTTGTACCCATGCAACAGCTTAAGAGTAAACATCCGAACAAAAAGGAAAAACTTGAAACAACTGGTGTATCTAAATCTATCAGGATCCAAACAACCAAAGCGCAGTTAAAACAACATGTAAACATTGCACCATTTCTCTATCTATACACAAGGATTAATTGGGTCCACAGAAAGGACGGATCTTTTCTTTCTCTAGGACTGAAAGAAATAATAGAGATTTTGTCACAGAAAGAAAAAGAAATTTGACAAATTAACTGTTTCGATAACACAGTATTCATTTTCTTTACAATTTCCAAGGATTAATATTTATATTTGAGCAGCCAGCGCAGGTAAATCCTTAAGCTATGATACCGATTTCAATAGTTGGTTTGTGGATGGCCTTTCTCTGCCTCCCGTTCTCATCCGCCGATCAATAACTCCTTGCTTTGCTTCTCCACTCACCAGATCCAATGCTTGTAGATTTGTAATCTAATCTAGAAGCTACCCCACACTGGTAACCAATTCCTCCGACTACAAACAACAGAGAATCTCTCTGATGACAGTATTCATTCCCTTCCTAAAATGAATTCCCTTAATTCAACATCAACTCAGTAAAGAGAAGAAAGGGAAACCATTTTAGGAAGAGGAATGAACAGCGTCCTCAGAGGGACGAAGGCGCCGTACAGAGAAGGCAGATAGGGTTTTAGGAATTTATAGAGATTTACAGACCCATGAGAACCGTTCTAGGATGCCATCTGCCAACTTGTCGGCTACGTCATTTTAGGTCGGTGGACTTTACCCGTTTCTCAAAGGACGGTTTTTCGCAATGAATAGATTCTCAGCTTGATACGACACCGTTCGTGGACAGTATTTTTCACGCCCTTTCACCCACATTCACCAGATATGCGAAACCAGAAGCCGTGTCATGGAAGTTTGCAACTGAAAAGATTAAAAACTTTGGCAACATTCATAAAAATTTAAAAAAAAAAAATCAAATTTGAACGACTTCATGACTACGATTAATCAAATGATGTAAGGTAGTACTAATATTCATTGGGTTCCCGATACTCCCTGCTCTTTACGAATATAAATCTCACTGGTCACTGCTCATTTCTTTATCCAGCTAACTGCGCAAATACAAATTTGGGGTTGGTTGGTCCTGCTTAAATTACCCACCGAAATCAAAGGTACGCCCTTCGCCCAAATTTGTCCCCTTTTATCCATTCTCTCTCCCTCCTCCCATTCAATTCTCTCTGCTGCCTCTTGTTTGCTTTTTTTTTTTTTTTTGGGTATTTTCATTGTAAATGTGTTCTTTTTTGTTATTATTCTCGCTGAATTTCTTAGCTACAGTAGATTTTTTCCATTCAAATTGTAACATTTGCTATGTTTATGCTATTCCTTGATCTTTTTCTCAAGTGGGTATATACATAATTTGAGTTTACCTGTACTTTGTTTCCGTAAATTCTCTTCTGCCTCCGCTATTTATAAAGCTAATGACAAGAGGGTTTCTATTATTATTGTGAAACTGGTCGGTTTTTGCTAGTGGGTGTTATTTAATTTTGTTTGTCTGTAACCTCTTTGTTCTGTATATAAATAGTGTAGAAGATAAAGGAATTTTGTTCCAGAATTCCCTGGTTTTATCTTCTTCTTCTTCTTCTTCTTCTTCTTTTTCTTTTTTTTGGGGGGTGGGGTGAAGAATTTAGTTTTTCTATCCCGGTGAAAACCATATTCGCGATCTAGATGTGGTGCCTGGGATGAAAGCTTCAACTGGAGAGGTATATTTTTAGCATAATTGAAGTGAGTGGGTGTTGAGCCTTGTATAGAGGCAAAAGGGAGGATTAAAATTTGGCTAAAGTTGGCGGCTGGTTGGTCATTGTAGTCTCAAGGGTTTGGTTTTACCACCTATTGATTGCAGGATGGGAAGGGTTAAGCTAAAGATAAAGAGGTTAGAGAGCACCAGCAATAGACAAGTGACCTATTCAAAACGAAGGAATGGGATCTTGAAGAAAGCTAAGGAATTGTCTATATTATGTGACATAGATATAGTCCTCCTCTTGTTTTCTCCAACGGGAAGGCCTACATTATTTCAAGGAGAGCACAGGTGAATTGACTGTTGTGTATTTCACTGTCCTTTTTGGTTAAATATAACTTAGAATAATATTCATGTAGCTATGACAATCAAGGCAACTCATATAAATGATGGAAAACGATGAACTTCATTATTGTTTCACTATTACAGATAATATTAAGCATCTGTGTTTGAATAATCTCATTATCAGTGGCAAATACTCCAAATGCCTCAGAAAACTGAGAAGTTAGAGTATATGTTTATTCATTTATTTATTTAGTTTTTCACATTTAACTTTTACAGCAATTTTGAAGATGTTTTTGCAAAATTTGCTCAATTAACTCCGCAGGAAAGGGCAAAAAGGTATGAGACTTGTACTGAAACTTTGAGGTTTTCCAGTTAGAACTTAGCAGTTTGGTTGAATTTTTGTGATAATATAGCTAAGAGTTTCCATTTAATTGGAACAGGAAAGTGGAGAGCCTTGAAGTAAGATTACTGCCATCCATTCTCCAAAATGTCCTTTTTGTTTTAATGCTTTTCTTCTTTTTAGTCAATATTGGACCTACATTTTGTCTTCAATTCATGTAATCAATTTGGTTTTCTTCTTGAGAATGTAGGTATTGAGGAAAACCTTCAAGAAATTGGACCACGATGTGAATATACAAGACTTTTTGGGTGCAAGGTATGTGATTATTTTGGTCAAGTTAGTGGATTGTTTTGTTAAAAAGGACTTAAAAAGGATCTCAATGTCCTTTTTTCTTTTCCTTGCAGCTCTCAAACAGTCGAGGTATGAAGTGATTGCAGACATTTTTATCATTATAAAGATTTTGGATTCTTATGTTAGCATCCGTGCCAATAGTTTATTTTGTGGTTAATGTGTAATAAGCAGAAATTGGCTGATCAAGTCAGGTTGTTGCAAGCACAACTTACAGAAATACAGAACAGAATGAGGTTCACTTTCAATCTTTTAGCCATTAAAACATTCCTTTCACTTTTATGCTACAAAGTCTAGCTATCTTTAGTATTGCATGACTCTGAAACTTTGGTTCTGCCTGGTGTACCAATAAGAACTGAAAATCTTCCAGAATTTCGTCCTACTTTTTTCCTTTTCATATTATAAATCAACTCCAAAGAGGTGCAGCAGACAAACTGTTTTTATGCAGGACATATCTTGTCAACTTTGACATCCTTGTACATGTGTTTTCATATTTATCCTATTTGCTACAGATTTTTCTCCTTGCTGTAATCAAAACCAGAAAACAACTAAGGAAACATTGTCATAAATGTTCTGGTTTGTACCAAAATTGAGGTCTCAAATACTTGAATATCTCTGCCAAAGAAAGTAAAATTTACGTGTCAGATAAATCTTGTCTGACCTGATTTTCCTAGTCAGACCCTTAGAATCTTGTGACTTCTCGTTCTTCTTCTGTTCTCTCTGAAATTTTAACTTTTGTTAAATTTCTACTTCCAGCATATTTGCTATGACGTTTAATACTTAGGTATGCCTGCTGTAGGCCTGTGGCACATGTACAGCTTAACGTAGATGCATATTATGACTTCCTTTTTTACTCTATAATAGGCAGTAAGTCTTACAGTTTCATGCCTTTTTTCAGCTATTGGAATAATCTTGATAAGGTTGATAGCATAGAACATCTCAATCAAATGGAAAACTCACTGAAAGAGTCGATTAACCAAATCCATCTCCAGAAGGTATGGTTCCTCAATACATTGTTGGTGTTATGGCTAGTTATCACTCATTTAAGGTAGCATATTGTAGAGATATGTTTGGAAGATTGAGTCTGCATCTCAATTTCACATCTTCTGGTAATTCACAACACTCTTCGTATCCCTACTGACCTTCTCAATAATTATCTCTAGCTAGTGACAAATCTTTAGTCTTCCTGCAGCCTTCATGTTTATCAATAATGTATTTTATGTTCTAAAATCATTCCACATCTTGATTGAGATATCATGTGTTCCTTGCAAGCTTTTTGACAGCATTTATATGTACGACTTAATTGTCAACACTGCATGATAGAACTGTTAATTGTTTTTACAACCTTAGCAAGAAATGGGGAAGTACTGGAATAACTTGGGTATTATATTCTTATAGTGGTACTATTCTTTGGCAGGAAAATATTGGGAGGTGCCAACTTGTGCCACTAGAATGCAATAGCCAGGTAATGCACTGGCCATGTAATGAACTGATTTTGCTAGTGGGAAAATCTTATTTGGAGTAATCTACTTCACAGTTTCAGAATGGAATGGATTTACCAACTATTATAAACAGCATGCAAGAGGCCCAACCTCTATCATGGCTTCCAAATGATAGCAATCAACATCTGATAATATCCAATGAGCAAAACTTTTTGCCTCAAAGGTAAATCTTCCTCAATTATGCGTCTTTGAATTTAGTGTCCCTGTACCATGTAAAGTTGTAATAAATGTCAGGCTGAGAGATCATTATACAAAGTAATTTTTGGTCATAGGTATACATCACTTGGGCATTAAAGTATATGAAAAGTTGTCGCCAGGCCACTACCGACCAACTCCTATTAGCACATATTATTTATTTTCAGATGCTAGTAACGGACCCCTGTTAACTCTGTTACTTCTCCCGTTTTATATTTTTTATTTGATAACTGTTTACATGGCAAACAGGTTTCCTTTTTCTTTCATCATTACTTGTTATCTTATAACTGGATTCATTTTGTTTTCTACAGAGATATGGAAGGGTCTACCAGTACATCACTTCCAGGCTGTTCTGGTTATTATGATCCTGGCAAACACTCTGAAATTGGGAATCTGGGACCAGTTGATAACATGGGACAGGATGGTGGTGCATTATGCAATTTAAGTAGCAATACATGCTTAAGTGTACAACTTGATGAACAATTCTCATACCATCCATTTAGTAGTTTAAATTTGCCTGAAGTGAAGAAAATGAAGCCTGAGATGCAGATGAACTCCCAAGGAGACCATTCTGTTTATCAAGTTAATGGCAATTTTGAACTGACTAGACCTATATATGACAATGGCCATCATACTTGGGGTTCTGCATCTGGGCCTTGCAGCGTTGCAATGTTTAGTGAGAATCAGTATCACCAGGTTATGCAAGCTATTCTTTGTGCTGTATATTACTGGATTGTGCAGTGTTTTTATTTTTGTTTTTATTTTTATTTTTATGCACTTAAGAGGATTCAGATCATGTCTAATTATATAATATATAGTCAGCTATTTATATTAATTTCTAATGTAGTTGCATGCTACTTTGTTTGTCCACTGGCATGACCTGTGTTTGTTCACTTTCAATTTGTGTTGTTCATTTGTGATCATAATGTGTATGTCCCTAATCTTTTACTACCAATGGATCCAAATTCTAAGGAAGATGTATTTAGTGGCACAAGTGTAGAATTATGCTTACTTACCTGTATAATCCTCCTAAATCTTTTCAGCAAGAAGTGATGAGCTTAACAAATGCTTATTTTCATTACAAGAAAAGTAATGCTAATTTCATGGTTCAGTCACAATTGAAAAAAGAAGTTGTTTCTGTTTGTAGTTTGCATTCTTCACTTAGTTCAGCTGTTTATTTACCCCGTGAGGTTTCACCTGTGACACATAGTTTTACTTCATTGGTCGGGTGTTGCATCAGTATAGAATGTACCGTATAGATATCTTCCTTCTCTTAGCATCAATTTAAACCTTTTGTTTTTCATCCTTTTGCATTCATGCATTGAATAGCCTTACCTGTGCATCATTATCACATCCTGCCTTCTCCGTGTTAGCTGGCTAATTTAAACTTCTCATTAACTTAGTATGACTCACGTTTTTTTCTTTTACTGTTTTCTTCATTTTATGCAGCAAGCAAATTGACCGCGAGGTAAACATTCTTTATCCTTTGATGGGAGGAGTTATTGCTGGAAGAATTAGCGGTGTAATTTTGAATATGTTTTGGACCAGCCATTTATGGCCAGGAAGGTCATAGGACAGGACTTTGATTTATGGAAGACAAATCAACAGAGAAATGGAGAGCCATCTGGATTTTCTCTGGCGACCCGGTATGTTAGGCTTTTAGCTGTATATCTGATATACACAGTACATAATTTCTAGGTCATCTGTATATATTTGATCTCTACGTAAGCTGTATTTTAATTTTGATTTCTGGCAATAGGCGTCGGTCATACAATGTGTATATCTATAAATTTGCAGAAATTGAAAGCAATATGAGCAGTAGTTTCATCGTGGTTATAATTCAGTTAGTCCTATCGAATTGTTATTTCCAAGCAGCTGGTGTTTTTCTATGAGGTTTGTGCTTTAGAATTAAGTGGATTGAAGTGATATAAGAATGATAAATAAACGGCATCTAAGTTCCTCTGTACACTGGAGGTGCCTTTGTTTTACATTGATGCTCAAACCTCACTCAAAAACCATATATTGATGGTTACAAAAGCAAGAAACAGGACCCCTTTTCTTCCATAATGAATTTTAGTAGCCTCTTAGCGTTTGAACAATTGTGTTGTGCCATGGGTCTGAGAGGTGCTGCAAGAGGTTATCAAATGGTCCTTTTCCAGTAACATTGTGTTGAACCACAAATCCTAGGAAAGCCAACATTGCCAATCTCCCTGCAGAAGCAAATCAAACAGTATAAGCCTATTTTCTAGAAAAATTCCCAAGAGAATCAACCAGGCTGTCGGATAATTATTACCATTAGCAAGCTCCTTCTCCTTGGCCTCGAGAGTTGGTGCAAAGTTGAGGGGGTTAAAAATACCACCAGGGTAACCAACTTCATTTGGAGGCAGGCTGTATTGCTTGAAGATGGGGTCTTGGTTGACGCTTCCTGGGTTCTTGATATCTTGCCACCTTCTGATCTCCACATAATGGAACAATATGAACTCAATCACGAAGAGGGTTGATGATGATGCAAAGTACTCTTCTTTGCCGGCATCATACCATTGAGGAACATTGATGACTCCGATCTTGGTGAAGACCTCTGGCAATAGCATCCCTGCTACACCTAACATAGCCCACCGCCCATTCACAAGCTCCGCCTGGATGTACCATTTTAGGTTCTCGGGGTCCTCGGCGAGTCCAAGGGGGTCAAAGCCATTATCTCCTGGAAGACTGGATTTAGGGACAAGCTTTCAGTTAACAGCGAGCTAAACCAAGAGATCATGAATAATTAGGGTTTTTTTTTCCCCTTAAGGCCTTATTTGTTGAGTTGAGAGTTATTTACCTGCCGTTGAGGTAGGCCGGAGAGGGCAAACCGGGCAACCACTCGCCTTTCTTGGCCTCGACTTTAAAAGAAGCTGCAGGAGAAGAAAGCATCGGTTTTAGAGACACTTCTCTGTTGAGTTTACTAGAAGATCCGGTGAGAAATCTCGATCTTGATGCACATGGCCGGAATACGGCAGCAGAAGCTTGAGTTATAACGGTGGCCATCCTTGCTCTCCCTGAGTTCCAACGAAGAAAATGAGGACTTGGGCAGTGATAGTAGCAACAAACTAAGATCAATTGGCGAAGCCTTTGTATTTCATTCTAAGTGAGGGCTTGTGGTTGTTGTTCTTCCTTAAAAATTAGCGGTTGATTTAGTTGATTTTATGGAACCAACAGTTGAGATGTGTATTCGGGTTTTGCATGAGCCAATAGGGAGACTTGAGGCTTATCCCTTTATCTTGATTCCGTATCCATGTATCTATTTCGTTGTTTCTATTGGCAGGCAAAAGATCCAAGCGGGATCCTTTGTTTATCCACGTAGGAAGATCTTAAACTATGACGTTGGATTACTTGAGCCAATAGCTGATTGAAAAGTGGCAGGGTTATCTTTGCCAAAGCTATCCAGAAAATTGTTTGCTAGGCCAAGAGCCCATTTAGTTAGGCTGTGCCTGTGTCACAGTGAAAAATTGGCAAAATTAAAGAAAAAAAAAGCCCAATAGCCAATAGGTCAAGTGACTCGATACACCACCAGGTAATCTCTTCTTGGACTACTGGGCTGGGGTAAAGTGGACTATTTTTATTTTTATATATTATACGAAACTAGGGGAAATTATGTAAAAACAAAATTGGCACACTTTTTATTAAACAGCAATGGTAAGAGTTGAGGAAGTCACAAGTTGCTACGCCATCAACCAGCAAAAGGCTGGTAATAGCGGCTGCATGGCCAACCAAATTTGCTTTCTATAAATCAACAAAGAAACCAAAAATGAAACAAAATAATTTTGCGGGTGGCGAATGTCCACCGCAGCTAAATTTCCAGTCTGCCTGCCTTTTCAGAGATAGCAGAGCAGAACTAAACCTACATCATAATGAAATCTAGAAACGACAATAGACAAGAACTACATTTTAAACTAAGCCCTGTCAAATTTTCTGACCTTAAAACTAACACCCCTCCTTATGTATTCATTTATTGACTTGTACAGCAATTGTTTGGTTTGGTCTTTAGATTTAATCAAACTGTTGATCGGTGATGAAGGTCTGGCCAAACGACCACCTAGCTGGTACTACATCATTACAGACCGCAGAGCGTCCATCACTGGTTGTCACCATAAACGAGAGGCTTTGTCCGTTAAGGTATGCGTTGCTTTGCCAGTTTTGACCCCAGTTTCTTGACATGGGTTGCCATCCAGTTTTTGACCCTTTTACTGAAACTGCATGAATATCGCCAGCACCTCCAACGTTGGTTATCAGTATTAAGTTGAAGTATGAGTGCCCATTGATTGTGAATCTTATTCCTCCTTTCTTCTCGCATGGTATCCTGTAATAAATTTCATATATAAATCCCAAATTTTTTATAAACAAGGCTGGATCGCACGTATGATATACCTTCTATAAGACACGGGCACAATCCCTGCTCTAAACTTAGCAATTCGCTCGAAGACAGGCTGAGCGAGATCAAAATGATGCAGAGGAGGATTGCACCAGCCTCCGGCATTGTTAGGGAGGGCGTTGTTCGGTGGGCAGAAATTGGTAGCTGTAACCACAATTGAGCCTGGTAGGCACCACTGCGGGTCATCCCTACATTTTATTTCAAAACAGGCTCCACAGCTCAAGCCATTGTTGAACAATGCTGTGCTCAAAGCTGCATTGTCTTTCCCGTAACCTTGGCTGTATAGGTTTCCATACCCACAAGCCCCACCTGCAAAAGAGAAAAGGTCAACAACTCGTGTGTAAAGAAAGGTGCACAACTATATATTAATGGATGGGCCAAATGAAGATCAAGTGCAAAAACATACCCATTGTACCAGAGGCATCACCACCTCCATAGAAGGTAGCATGAGCATCAATCCAGCCCCCATCATCCCCAGAAACGAATGAAGCTAAAGAAAGAAATCCCAGAAAAAGAAGCCCAGCAAATGCCATTTCCTGGAATTAAAGACAGCACTTAATAAGCCCAAAACAACAATAAATTAGGCACTTCAAAAAAACCAGAAGTAGAAGATGAATTGTTACTCACAGCTAAATCTTAATTTGCGAGTGAAAAGTGAGAAAGGATTTGTTTGTGAGGAAATGAAGAGGGAGGGGGTGATGTGGGCAATATATAGATGCTTAAAGGAATCAAAATTTTCCCCTTAGGAAACGTCATTCAAACTAACTACTGGGCTGTGGGGACCTTAAACCGCAATTTTGTCTGTGCAAGCAACTTCAATTTTCTTCAAACCACTTGGATGTCTGTATGTTGTTTTTGCAAATATCATCTGAATTCACTGATTCTACTTTTGGTTATGCTGTGGCTTTTTTAAAGCACTTTTAATCTGCTGCGGCTAAAGCCTAGAGCTACACTTACTGCAACTTGTTGGAACACACTTTTATCTTTTACTGCAACTTGCATATTTAAGGTAAATTAATCGCACAAAAATAAGTGAATAAAATTTCACTACTATGATTTGGCTTAACTAAAATCTTAATCTATAAAGTGGGAAGCAAATTGATTTGTTAATTAAACAGAATTGAGAGATTTATTTAAAATTGATGGACTAATTATCTTAGGTAGGCATTGGCGGATATGTGTCATAAACAAGAAACGACAAGAATCGGAAAGTGAAGAGAAGTCATGGTGCCTCGTAAAGTGCCATATACACGTAGGGAGGACGGTGTCTAGTCAGAAGATAGCATGACTGAAGATTGCTCATCTCATCCAAGGGAAAAATCATATAGTGAGCTGGTTGGTTTTACCATGTAGAATGTATACTTGGTATAACAAACAATTAAAAATGTTATATTTATTTTATATTTATTGATTTGTTATATCATATAAATAATTGCACGTGATACAATAGTTTCACCATATAATTTTTTTATTTAAAAATAATTTATTTTTAACTTTATTTGACTGTAATTTTATAGGTAAAAATACTCTTTATTCTTGAATTCCGTATAATAATCTTAATAATAACATTTTATTATTTTTATAGATAATTTAATTTTTTTTTTCTATATTAGATTCATATGAACTCGTCTATAGTGGGATACACATGGAATCCATGCATGATTCATTGTGTGAATTTATTATTTGTGGATACCATGGGAAGAAGAAAAATTCTAACAAACAAATCGAGTTAAGGATGGGCAAAAGATGACTGTTACAAAAGTCATATCACATAACTTCAATTTTTGTTCTGTTGCTGGTGACTGAGAAAATTAAAGCAAAGCAATATTCAAGTAAACAGTTTTGTTATTCCTGCAGCCTAGTGTGTTAGTGAAATCATCCCACATTAGGTGAATTTAGACCAGCATCTTGGAACTAAGAGATTAAGACTTTGCACGGCTTACACTATAAAAAATGAAGGAGATTAATTTTGAGAAGTGTTCGTGAGCTCTTGTAAATTCTGATTAAATGTGAACAGCTGCCTGGCAGAGAGAGAGCCTGGGCAGCAGACACCAGCACATGGGTGATGTAAGTTGCTGCTATACTACAAGGACCGTCAACTGAACAACTAAATCTCATTTATTATGCATGTACGTATCATTTTATTGGCAATTCATTCTGCAGAAAAGCTGCAAACTCAACTTGCAAAGTCGGTTCCTGGTTCCTGAATCCTGATGCCAAGATAAAATTTTTAAAATATAGTGTCCTTCAGTTTCTTTTTTCTTTTTTCTTTTTTTTTTTTTTTTTGAATTTTTTAATCCTCGCAAGTCCTTAGCCTCCATACCTTATCCCACTTCATCGTTAGGTGACTTTTTAGAATTCTTCGCACGCTATATATTCTGCAGTTTCCTTCTTCGGTCAGCTTTCTTTTGTTTCTTGTATGTTGTTCGTTTCATTCATCCTGCTACTATTACTAGTGCCACTTGCCTCAATCCTCATTGGCTATCTCCACAAAAAGCAGATCAATTTCCATTATTGCTAATATAGGAGAATTTCCATACAAGAAAGTTTCAAAGTTTTGCAGGCTATCCATTGATTACATAGGGCAGATTCTTGGTTTTCAGCATAGAAACTGAATTTTACTTGAAAGAGGCGATATTTGCAATTACTTTTTGAGATACTTCAACCCTTCTCCCATTACCAAACCTGTGCTGGTCACCTGTCACACACACAACTTAGACTAAATTTAATATAAACTCTGAGTGTATATGCATCCAATTAATAAAAAAAAAAAAAAAACACATCCACTATATTTTAAGATAATATTGGCATTTATGAATAGATTGGGTAGTATGAAATATTTTTCATCAGTCAGAGCAATTTCTAAATGGTAAATGGGAACGAAATTAATAAAAGCAATGAACAAAATCAAGATAGAAGAAAGAAGAAAATCGAAAGTAATAGATAAAATTGTGGGCTCATGAAAACAACCTCAATGAACTTAAAGATTCGCACACGTAGCACTGTACTTTTTTTGTAAATAGCAAAAGAAGAAGAAACCTTTATCGGTTCTCGAAAACACGTCTGTCTGTTTTGTTGCATGTAAAGCTCTAACTGAAAACACAAAAACCAAAACCTGGAAACAATCAGGCAAAAAAAGAAACCACAGGCTAAGATAGCTACCCTGACAACCCAAACCCATTAGCTATATGTGATTCTAGCTGATGGAGCCTGCTTGGTTAAGATACGATCTACATTATATCATCAAAACCATATGGTAGTTACAACGACAATTGCAACTTCTAGGCTAACCATACAAAAATGAAATCCATGATTTTGCAGTTTCGTTTTCATTTATTCTTTGTGATGGAGCTTAAAGATGCTATACGTACGTGTTAGCATTTAATACAGGCCAAGAGGTTTATCTTTGAAAATAAAACCAATAAGGCCAAAATTAAAGAGACTGCCTAAAAATGAAAAAGGGAGGTTAGTAAAAAAGCATAATTATTAAAGCTTTCTTTTTATTCTTTAGATTATGCTTTTTAAGGATAAGCTAGCTAGTTTTGGACGTCAGGGGGATTGTTTTGGTGGCTGGAGTCGAAGCAATGCTCAATAATCTTATCTGTCAGAGAGTGAAAGGTGACAAATTATAAAGCAAAGCAAAGGTGTAGATATCATAATTGGAAGACTAATGCACTTGCAAAATATGTTGATGGTAAGATGTGGATTTTGTCCTCTTATATTATGATGTGCACTGTCTTCTAATTTGGGACACTTGCCATGAGCTGCCACCGCAATTACCACCACCTCTTCTCATAATTCAAAATCGCCAACCCCACCACCTCCGTCACTGTGCACATATCCCACGGCCACCGTTAATTGTCCTTTCTTTTTTAGTGTGTGTATGTTGATTCTTTTTTGTCAAATTAATTGGTGGTAAATCAATTATTTATAGATGCAGAATCAATCGCTTGTAATCAAAAGCCGCTTTAATTTTTCATCCTTTACTTAATTGCGTGTTGAAGTTGCGAGATTTCAATGATATGGAAAAATGCCAGACTTTCTGATAAGTTATATGCTAATTTCAATGATACAGTTAGGGTTGAGCATACGGTCGGTTCGATTCAAAATTAAACCGAACTAAATAAATTAAAAATTAAAATTTTAGTATTTATAAAAATCAAACCGAATTGATTTTGATCAGAAATCAAATCGAATCAAACCGGTCCGATTCAGTTCGATTTGATCGATTTGAATTTTTAATATTATTTTTTACACCCTATTTTTAGTATTTTAAAATTTAATTGAAATATTTTAACCGTAATATGATCTAATTTCTCTAAATTATTGAAAATAATATAATATTATCTCTAATCGGTTCGATTCGATTTTTTTAATTTTTTTCGGATCAAAATCGAATCGAATTGAAATAATTAAAAATTTTAAAATTAAAAATCAAATCGAATAAAAATAAATAAAAAATCAAACTAAAATTTTAAATTAATTCAATTCTATCGTTCCAGACTAGCTCATAATATGTTTTCTAGGTTTTGTGTTCAGATATAGGGGTGAGCATTCGGTCGGTTCGGTTCAAAACAGAACCGAACCAAATAAACCGAAAACCGAAATTTTAGTGTTTATAAAAACCGAACCGAACCGATTTTGGTCAGAAACCGAACCGAACCGAACCGGTCTGATTCGGTTCGATTCGGTTCGGTTTGATCGGTTTCGAATTTTAATAATTTTTTTTATTTTTTACACTTTATTTTTAGTATTTTAAAATTTAATTAAAATATTTTAATTTTAATATGATTTAACTTCTCTATATTATTGAAAAAACATATTATTATTACTAATCGGTTCAGTTCGGTTTTTTTGGTTTTTTTCTGATCAAAACCGAACCGAACCGAAATCACCAAAATTTTTAAAATTAAAAACCGAACCGAACCGAAATATATAAAAAAACCGAACCAAATTTTTAAATCAATTCGATTCGATCGATTTTTTCGGTTTGAACCGAATACTGCTCACTCCTATTCAGATATGTAAGTTTTCCAAATAGGAAACTAGAAAATCAGTTTTTTCAGTTTTCTAACATTTAACTATGATTTAGAAACATGTTTAAGATGTTTTCCACAATTTTTCTTTATATTAAATTTTGTTTTCCAGTTATTTTTCAAATGTAAAGTAATAACTCTTTTATAATAAAAAATGTATTATAATATTTTTTTAAAATTAAATAATTATTTTAAAAAATATTTGGAATTAATTATATTACTATAAAATAAATTAGTATTACATTGTAAAAAAGTTTAAAAATAAAACTAATTAAGTTTTAAATAATTTATTTTTTAATTATAAAAATAAAGACATTTTTAATTATTTTGTGGCAATTATTTTCCCAATCAACAAAAGTGGGGTGGCCTAAGGGAGTAAGCGACCTTGAGAAGTTGGCCCAATCACCTATTTTCATTTCAGCCTGGAAGCTGTAACTCACCCAACTATGACTGATTGGCCCATTTATGTCCACTAACCTTTAGTGGTTTGCTTTTTTTTTTAAGCAATACTTCTCTCTCCTATAATTTTTTTATTTTGTTTTTTCATATGTATTAAAAAATATAATTTTTTATTAATTTTCTAATTATAATTATTTTAAATATATTAAATTTTATTAAATATTAAAAATATTTTAATAAATTTCTTTAAAATAAAATAAAATAAAATTATAATAATCAATTTATATATTATTATAATTTAAAAGAAGAAAATAAATAATAATTTTAAAATAATTAATAAAAATTATAATAAAAAAGAATATTAAATTACAATTAAAAAACACTTTTTTATATATTTTGAATAAAAGATATTAAAAATATTTTAAAAATAAGTTGACATATTTTATTTACTATTTTTTACTTAACATGCAATGCCAAATTGTCATTTTGATACTTATAAACTAAATACTTGCAGATTAATTTGACTATCTCATTTGAGTGTTACTTTTATTAATTTAAATAAATTATTTATATTAATTTTAAATAATCTAAAACTTATTTTCACTAGTTCTAGTAAAAGTATTTATTTATTATTTTATAAAATAAAATTATTTTATAAAATAAATTATACTTTAATATAATTGGAATATAATTTGATCATATTATTTTAAAAATGTATTAATATAATTTATTATTTAATACTCATCTTAGTCATTTAAATAAAAAATAGGCTTAAATTTAATATTTATAAGTGTGTCAATTGCTTATCAATTACATATGAGTATTTTAGTTATATTTATTCTCCGTAGCCTCCTCCTAATTTTTTTTAGAAAAAAATTTTCTCTGAACTTTTATTAAACCATGTTTTGTGTTTTTTTTTACCTTCCTCTATTAGACTGTGCAATCGGTCGGTTCGATTTTAAATTGAATCGAACTGAAAAAATTAAAAATCGAAAATTAAAGTGTTAAAATTTTAAAAACCGAAAAAAATTGATTTTAAATATATAACCGAATCGAATCGAACCGATAAAAATCGGTTCGGTTCGGTTCAAACCGAAATCTATAATATTTTTTTAATTTTCTATTTCTAATTTCAACAAATAATTCAATAAATATTTCACATAAATTTATCAATAAATAAACCAAATGATAAACCAAATCTTTTAACAAAGCTGACCCAAGTCTTTCAATAAGATCCAAAATCCATAAACAATTGATCTCATACAACAAACAAAAACCCAACCAGAGAAAAGCTCCACAGTAAACGCTATACAATGCAAGAACTCAATAAGCAGATTCATTGTTTAGCAACAAAACAAAAATCATACCTCAATAGGGAGGGAGGGAAAGAGATCATTGAAAGAGGACAATCGGCGACGACACTCAGCAAATCAATAGGGAGGGAGGGAAAGAGATCGATGGGGAGCGAGCGGTTCATGACTTCGTTCAGCAGATCGACAGTCGGCGACACTCAGCAAATCAATAGGGAGGGAGGGAAAGAGATCAATGGGGAGCGAGCGGTTCGTGATTTCGTTCAGCAGATCGACGGGCGGCGACACTCAGCAAATCAATAGGGAGGGAGGGAAAGAGATCGATAGGGAGCGAGCGGTTCATGACTTCGTTCAACAGATCGACAGGAAGAGGTTGACGGTCGACGGTCGACGGGAAAGAGAAAGAGATTAATGGGAATGAGATTCGATGATTCGTTGTTAGGGATTTTAATTTAGACTGTGAGTGAATAGGGGTTTCGGGCTGGGGAGAATCGGGAATGGGAAGGAGAATGCCTAGGGCCGAAAGGGAGGGAGGGCTTGGTGTGCTGGGTTAAGTACGAGAGGGGAAGGGGGAGGACTTGGGCTTGGGCTTGGGCTTGGGCCTATCCACTAAATCGGTTATTTAACACGTTTGAATCGAATCCAAATCTTGAATATACCATGATGAATAGACTCTCTAGCTAATAAATGGGCGGCTCTATTTTCTGAACGTCGTACCCAACGAACATGAATGTTACCATGAGACCGCATAGCATCATTGCAATCAGAAACAACTAATTCAAACTCCGAAAAGTCATCCAGAGGAGAGCGGATAGCCAAGGCTAAGGATTGGTTATCCGTAAAAATACAACCAACCTGAAGAAAACAATCTCTAGCATAAGATAAACATTGACGCAAGGCCAAAGTTTCAGCAATAACAGGTTGCCCACCCCCCTCATAGAAACCCGAAATTGCAATGGAAAAGAAGCCTTCCAAGTCCTCAAATACTGCTGCAAAACCGAACAAATCAGCACTAGCAAAGACTGCACAATCAATAAATGCAATCCAATCAACTTCAAGAGTGGTAGCCTCAATCAAAGGGAGCACACGAGGAACATATGGGTGGGATAACATCCTTGGCCGAGCCACAAGTGAAGCCACATAATCATTAAAATAGGAACTAGCAGCATGATGAACCTCACTAGATGACAAAATTTTATTGACCCACAATCTTTCATTATTGGCATGCCATAACTTCCATGCATGTATAGCCATACGTGCTATCCTTTCTCTGCCAAAAGTATTATAAATATAAATAAAGAAATCCATGAATATAGGAAAATCAACAGCAGTAGAAAAACCAACAAGTCTCCATTTTATTTATTTTTATATAATATCATAAATTATTAATAAAATAAAAAAATAAATTTTATAATTTAAAACATATAATATAATATTTTATTTTATTTAGAATATTATTAATAGAAAATAAAAGTTTTCTAAATATAAAAATATACATATAATTAATAATATTGAGTATAAATATTTAATAAAATATTTTAATATATATTATTTATATCTGATATTTTATATTATATGAATTTATTTATAATAAATATTTATAATATATTTAATATTACATATAATAACATAAAATATATTTAATTTTAATATAAAATTTTAATAAAAAATTATATATTTTATTAATAATATAAAATTTTAAAAATTATATTATAATTTATCATTATTTTTTTAAATTCAATTAAATTCTTTTAATTATAATTATTTCAAATTAAAAAAATTTAAATTTACTATGTCAGGATTTAAAATATATATATATATTTTTTAAAATGAAATTGAGTTATTAAGCTGTATTTACTATTAGACTATGATTAAATCTATAAATATATTTAAAATATTAAATATAAATATAAATTATCATAAATATTTTAATTTTTTTACAATACCCTCTTAAATTAATCTATAAGTAGCTAATTTTAAAATTGGCCAATAAGCACAATGAACTCTATTTTGAGGGGAAACGAAGTGGCACAGGTGTAAATATCTCAAACCACACAAAACCCTTTGAAACCCTAATCGCCGCGCCCCCTAACGTCCTCATTTTCTATATAAAATCACCATTTCCCCTTCTCACAAATGTAAAACCCTTCTTCCTGCCGTCTATCAACTGTCTTTTTTCTGTTTTATATTAGCCAATAGCTTAGCTGAATCGTGTTGCTACCTCTCTTTTTTATCTACATCAGATTCTTTTTTCTTTTGAGTTTACATATACCATGCCTGTGCCAGTGATGGTGTTAAATATACTCTGAGATTTATTGTCTATGAAAAGAATTTTGATCTGAGGCATTTAGGGTTAGTTTCTTTTGAGTATTCTCTTTTTGGTTATAAGGGTGATCAATTTAGCTAGATTTATCATATTTGTTCTGGTTTATGCTTTTCAAATTATTATTGGGTGCACAGGATTCAGTTATTTCCTTCTGTTATCCCTGCAACCAATCAGATTTTTCCATGATTATAACAGTTGCTGCTGTTCTCCATAGATGCATTTTCTATTGAATTTTTCATATTAAAAATTGAAGTACATGTATATAGTGCAAGTGATGACAAAATAGACAGGGACATCAGCTACTCCTATGGAGAATGATGACTTAGTCTAAATGGGAATCTCTCTGATGCATTTTGCATGTCGTCCAATATTTTTTTTCTATTGATCTTTGGAATATTTATATCATTTTTATTAGTCTCTTTCGAGTTGGATTATTAAGTTTGAACTTGTCATTTCGTCTCCAAGATTATGCATTTCGTGTGGGGTTTGTTCGTTTCAGAAAACTTGCATTGCATTTTGATGACTTCTGCACTTCAAAGAAGTTGAAGACTTACCTGCACCTCAAGTGAATTTGATGTGCAAATTATTATGCATGGTTTCTGGAATTACCACGCTTTGTATGTTCTATTTAAAAAAAAATGGTAGATTTACATCATTATCACCATTAGTTGGTGGATCCATAGCACCTTGCGCTGCCTATGATGACATCAAATGCACGTAATATCAGATATTACTGTGATGATTTATATCTAATTGTCACTACCGCTGAGGCAAAATAATCACTTGAATTTGGGAATTTCTTTTATGGTTTTGTTCATTTGCTTGGCATTTTCTTTTTGGGTTTTTCAGATTTCTCTGTTTCTTAAATTTAGTTATATGCTCATTTACGAGCCAGAGTATACTGCAAGATGCTTTTCACTGTGCCTATGATGGGGTATTAAATATACTCCGAGCAACTGCAATGAAAATAATTTAACCTTGAGACACTACATATCTGAGACATAATTTTCTTACTCTAATATGCTTTCCTTACCAGAAAACAGACGTTCTGATAATTATTGATTTTAAATCCAAGTACTTGGTCATTTATCTCATATGGTGGCTATGCATGAGCCATGTGGTTTCAACATGTGTTTCAAATTTTACTAAATGGTACAAGGTTGTCTCCAATCCTTTTAATTTAGAGAGTTTTAAAATTAAAAGAAGCTGAAGTAAGGGCAATGAAGAACCATAAAGGGTAAAACTATTCTTTTCTTTTGTTATATTTATTATCTTTGGTAAATCTTTGGCCTTGTGCAGGAGCATCAGCAACCTTGTGCGGGAGAATGATTAACAGAAGCTACAGATCAATAGTGGTAAGCATGATGTTGGATCGGATAGGGAAGATGATTTTTGTATGAATTTTGTCTGCAGGCTATGGATCTAGGAGAATGGTATGCTTTTTGTGACCTTCATCTCCCAGCACCTTCGAGAAGCAATTCTTGTTGTTAATTCTAGTCTGCTGGTTATTTCGCTAGAACTCGAACCTTGACTCGATTGATCAAACCTATTTTGTCCATAACTATGTCACTTATCCTCTAGGACCTCCACGACAAGAAACTTCAGTCACCAAGAAGCTGAATCAGCGGCAAAAATGAGCTTTTGGAGCCATATAACCAATTGAAGCACAAAGAAGAAAAACCATTAGTAGAATAGAAACTCAAAATAAGAACGAGAATGACAATAAAACACAAATAAAACAAAAGAGAAGCCGCATGCAAAAACTGATGAAAAAAAGGATGTGGGGGCTTACTCCACCATTGCAAAGAAACATAAAACTTCATACAAAGCCAATAATACGAGGGTCAAGGGAAGCTAACACACCTGCATAGCTTAGTTGGAAGGCAAAGAGGTGTGTTTTTGGTGACAAATGTGCCTCTTTAGATTTCACTTGCAGCATATTGTGACAAACAATTCGATTAAGTAAATTGGTTTCAAATCATCTAGAGTGATGATTTGCTCGTTACCTGGCTGGTTCACAACCAATTTAAAGCCTTTCTCTTTAAATAAGGTTTTTAACTCAACCGGTTGATTTAGTTTGATTTATCCATTTTTAATAATGTTAAAAATTAAGAATGTGGTTGTTTATATTGTAGTTTTGTTGTTTTTAGTTTATTAAAAACAAGAAATTATTTTCTATTTTTGTTTTTCTATTTTAGAAAATCATTACATATCTTCTCTTTTCTATTTTCTTTTTTTTTTTTCCAAAGGTATAGATTTCATTTCATGGCTTAGGCTAAATAAAAAATATAAAACTCAAATCTAAACAGAAAGTATCAATTACAACCAAAGGCTTCTAGGGTCCAAAATAAAAAGCCCACTGAACACTAATGAATCATAGGACCCGAACCTTGACCCGACAATTGAATCTGCGCCACTCCTTCAACGCTATAGGAATCCATGGTCACCACGAAGCCGAATCAATAGCGAAAAGAAGCATTTTCCTGCAACCATAGCTACAAAGCCATAGGAACCAACTGAATAATAGAGGAGAAATAACCAACATCAAGAAATCAGAAGCCTCGAAGTAAGAGAGAAAGCAATGTGATAATAAACAGAATGCCAAGTGCAAAACAGATTTGAGAAGGAGAAAAAGAGGTTTGTTGCACCAAAGCAAAAGAACCATAAAAACTCAACAACAAAGCCATCAAATCAAGGTTCAAGGGAAGCCATCACAGATTTGCAGCTTTGTTGGAAGGCGAAGAGGTGCGTTTTCGGACACAATAACATGTCTCCCGAGGTTTCTCACACAACCACCATCTTCATCTTCCGCCGATAAACATAAGGGAAGAAAAGACCTGTGCGGTTTTAATTCTTAAAACATCACCAACCACAGAGCGAAAAAGTGAACATGCAGCCAAATATCCTTCACTGAAAAAGCCCGCTGTAAGAAAAACTAGAAGAAACAGAAAATGAAAGGAAAAGAAAACATCCATCCCGGCTATGGGGACGGCAACCCACAACCAGAACAAAGAAAAAAACCCCGTTTAGAGAGGCAGGGAAAGCCGGCGGATTTGGTAAGAGAAGAGCCTTTCGCCCCAAAAAAAAAAAAACAGATGAAAAGAGAGTTTTCTCTCTCTAAAAAGATTAGAAAGAGAGTTGTAGGATTAATTTAGCTCTTTCCCATCTTTTTGTTTATTCCAGAGGAGTTGTCGATTATTCGCAAATCAAAACTTAAATCCCTAGGCTGTTTTTATCCATCTTTTAGCCTCTTTTACTTCATTCTTTAAGATCAAATTAAATTCAATCAAACAGAAAAATCATAACCATCAAATTTTTATGAATTTAAATAAAAGATACCAACTTTCTATTTCCTGTGACCAATCAGTCTTAGATTTACATCAATCAAAGCCATGGAAATAGATTCAAGTTTATACAACCACAAGAAAAAAAAAATCAGCTTTTTTATGTTTGTCTCTTTTAGTTTTTTTAAAACGTTTTAATTTAATATAATCTGTTAAAAAATAAAAACATTATATCACACCAAACACATTTCCAGCTTTTTTTTCCCTTTTTAAAAATTGAAAATCTTAAAATCACAATAGTAATCAACGAGTCTTAAATTTTATTAAATTTTAAAAATTAAATACAACTGAATCAAATTAAAGTTTATATATTTAGTTTGGTTAAGTAAATTAGTTTTTCATTTGATCAATTACCCGTTTTCATAGTCTCAGAAATATCTACAAAATTAAAAGAACACATAAGAAAAACATGCCCAAATATTTTAAATTAATTTAGATATAAAATTAAACCTCTAAAGAAATGTAAAAAAATGATAATGGATAAAACAGAGAGTGGTACAAGTTGCAGCAGCAGGGTTGATTCACCTGTGAAGCTTATCTAGATTTCATCCATTTAAGAAACAGAAACAGTAATACATACAAAGAAAAGATTCCCCCATTTAAATATAATTTGTAATATCTAGAGAGAACTAGGAAAAATAAAAGAGGAAACTTAATCCATTGGATGATCTGATGGGTGTGCGTGCTGAGTCTGTCAGAATTTGTCCCACTTGCAATCACCCATCCATATACAGATTGTGTGAGGACCCATTGCCCAATAAGAAATGGTTGGGAAATTATAACTTTTAAATTACGCAATACCTTTGATGAAATTCGTCTAAATGTGAGAGTTGGAGACAGACAGATCTTGGCGTACGCAATAATGGATCAATCGCTGATGCGGAATCATATTAAACTTGTGGAAGAAAAGGTAGCTGAAAATGACATGAAGATTGAATTTTTGGAAGCTTTCTGGCTTCAACCACCGCATTAATTCCATATCAAAAGGATCCAGTGTTATCCAGCATAACCCACAATCATAATATTTCAGAAAAGTGCACTCTTCCAAACAAATCAAGCTGGATCTTTTACAAAAGTGAGGTGTCATATGCTTTTCATTAGCAAGTTCATTGATGGGGACTCGTTCAAATTCTATACAGAAACACAAAAGTAATACTCAAAAATGGGATTAGAATGGGAAAAATAAGAAAAATCCCACAAATCACAGACCAAGAAAAAAAATAATCAATAGATGACAATGATCCCTGACAATAATACAATCTCCAATGCCTAAATAATTTCCATGAAGCGTCTGGGATCAAGGTTGAATCAAAAAGAAAACCTGGAAACCGGCCTGCTTCTGGAAATCCAATAATAGATATATACAATTCAAGAATAAAAACCACCCAATGCAATCCCATTACTATTTTTCATAAATCTTAGTACTATAACTCAAACTCCAACCGCAGTATTGCTACAAACACCAGGCAAATCAATGCTTCTCACACTAAAATCCCCAGCACTTTCTTCTTTAGTGGATGTTAAAGGTAAGCCTATCGGCAATTCCCCCATTGATGCCAATGTCAGTAACTCAGCTTCATCTAAACCCTTGGCTGGGCCTAGGCTACATCGATCTGCCCCATGCTTAGCCAATGCATTCTTGAATTTCTTGATCTGTAGCACATGAACTGACTCAGAATTTTTCATGAAAGATTGATTATTGTATAATAAGTTCTTTATCCACCTAATGAAAAGAAGGAGAAAGATAACTTACGGTAGCATTAGTGCAGCTAAAGCTACATAAGCGCCCTTCTGCACCTCTATAGAACCTTAAAAATGGCAGGACATGAATATGGAGAGCCTGACACATGATTTTGAGCTCTTCATAGTTTACTTTTAGAAAAATTGCATTTGGGTATGATTCAGCCAGCTGACAAATCTGATAAGAAGAAAAAAAATGTTCAGATCATAAGAAATTTACCCACAAATTAGCAGATAGAGATGACAAACTAGGTTTTTCTTATGTGATATACCCAATTAGAAGAAAATTTTATACCTTAGGATGGAGGGATTTGCAGCCTCCACATCCAGGAGAATAGAAGTCAACAATCACCAATTTATCACCAGCATTAAGCAAGGAGTGAACAAGCTCTTGAGCTGAATGGATCTCAACCATATTGGGTGTAAGGGTTTTCTCCCACCATCTGAGAGCTCTGCTCACACAGATCGAAGCTTGTGACTGTAAAGTAAGAAATGAAACATCAGTTTTGAACCCAGAAATGCTAATGAAAAGAGAGAATGAAACAGAGGATGAAAGAGGTCCACATACACGAACAATGAAATTGCTTGGTGCTTTGGTACTCGAATCTTCGTGGTCATTTTGATCTGGGAAAACAAGTGGTTTGCCCATGAAATCTATTCTCAGAATAGGGAAGCCATTGGCTTTGGATTCTCCAATTCGTGCAGTACCAAAAGATGGACAAAACCCAGAAGCACCTGCGATTTTTGAGTTCAGAATAGTCTCGTTCATCCTAGAAGTACTGAGATTGCATTTCAATGAACAAGCCATGGCTACTATGTATACAACTGGGTGTCACTATGAACTTATAATAGCATTAAAAAAAATTTTGCACCAAGGTAAAAGGGTATATGAAGAGAAAATGTTTTGACAAAGGCAAAAATGTAATGAAATAACCTTGAAACGCAAAATCAAATAAGAGCCACTTAGATTTTTCAAAGAAGAAGTCAAGAACTTGAAAAAAGTTTGTTCTTTTTGACCAGGCTTAGACAGAGATGGATGGAGAGAGAAGAGGGAATTGGTTTGTTCTTCAAGTTTGAAAGCTTCAAAGAGAAAACAAGAAGAAGAAAGTAAATAGCTACGGAGCTGCAGGGATCAAAATACAAAGAGGTTGGTGCTGGTGGGGTCTGTCAAAAATTTGGATTTAACAATAACATTATCCAATTTCTTTTTTTTTTGTTTTAAAAAAAATATTTATTTTCCTTTAAAATATAGATAATTGAAACAGTAATTGAAGAATTTGAGGCGTGTCTGGTTTGCATCCTTAAGCGGATTTTGCGTTTAGCACAGTAATTATTAATTAATTAATTAATTGCACATGTTTAGGTAAGTTGCCCATATGCACATCTTGTCTGAACCGTGCCACTCACTCTGTTTTGCCTATTCCATAAATTATGGATAAGGCTCATTTATTAAGAAAAAAAATATTATTATTAATATTATTCTTAAATAAATGGTTGAAGAAGTAGCTAGCTCTCTGGCTTTATCTCCTCGTCCACTCAAATGGCATGCTTCACTGGTTCTTCTCAACAGCAAACGGTTGGGATCTTTTTAAAATATTAACAAAATTTATCAATCTAATTTCAATTTCATTGCAGTTTGCCATTTGGATACTCGATTTTATATCTGAATTTTATTGATTGGATTTATCCTCTTTTGAATTTCTCATCTTATCTAAGTTGTTTGATTAAAGTTTCCGTTAATGAATATTCAAATTTTAATTTGTGATAACAATATTTTTTAAATAATTTTTTTTCATTATGAAAGGTGATTTTTTAAGTTAATTTTTTTTTTCAGTTTCTCACATACTTAGATATGCAGAAGTTCAATTAAGTTTTAAATTATATATATAATTTTTTTTAATAGTGAAAAGGGGATTGTGTTAGAATATTTGAATTCTGGAATTGATTAATAATATTATATAATTCAGTTGCCATTTACTCGCAAAACTTGAACGGATCATGGCATCTCGCAAAGCACATGTTCAGCCGGAGACTGGCGAAAAAAATAAAAAAAAAAGATATTCTCTCTCGAATTCATTAGTCACTTTTAATTTTTAATCTAAATGTATTTGAATTGGACACAAAAAATTTCAAACCAATAACTATTGTATGGGTCTTGCACGGAAGTGAATTTAGATTATTTACGCTCAATTTGTAGACACATTTTTAATTTCTTAAATAATAATAAAACTTCTAGAAAAAAAGAACGTTAGAAGGCTGGTCAAGAAAAGAAAAGGACACGCAAATCCCAAGTTGTAAAGTGCAAAAGAGCTCACGGATAGGGTTAGCCCACAGGTTTATCTTTGGCAGTTTTGTTTATTTTTTAATTTTTTAATTTTAATTTTAATTTTAATTGTTATTGTGGAAGTATCTTTGGCAGTTGGCACCGTCGTCTCGGAACTGCAGTTTGTCTTTGTGTTGAAAAAAAAGAATTGCAGTTTGTCAAAATCCAGGCTAAGTTTTTCTTATCAATCTAACATAAAATTCAAGTTTATATTTAAAAAATTAATAATTATTATATTAAAATTTATGTAATTAATTTAAACAATTAATTGGATTAATATGCTCAAAATTTTTAGTCTAGCTTTCAGTAATTTAAATTGGTTTAACCTTTTATCGAGGGTAATTTTTAAAAATATTTTGAACTTTTTTTGAAATAAATATTTAAGATTTTTTTTAAAAATGAAAATTAGAAAAATAAAATTCGAAATCTCTTAGATTTATTTAGATGCACGGACTATTCGATTAAATTTGTAAGTCTATATTTTAGAGTTTTGTTAAAATTAATATATATATATATATATTAATTTGATTAAATTAAAAACTCTTTATGATATTAAAAAGTAAAATATTTTTTTATAATTTTAATAAAATTAAAATATAATGGTTAAAGTATTTATATTTTAAAAATTTAGAGATGCAAGTGTTAGTTTTAATATAATGTAAGAATAAAAGAAATATATACTTTTAAGAATATTTTAATAATTTATGAAAAATTAGCCCAGAGACCATCAATTTAAATAGTCAAAACATAGAAATTGAAATATTAATTTTAAAAATACATGAGAATACTTGTTAATATTGACATAATTATTAGATGAAAAATAAAGATTTTTTAATAATAAATATTTTCACCTTAAAAGATTAAAAATATTTTTAAAATATTATTTTTTAAAAAATAAATATTACGGTCAAGATTCTAAACAAAAGCCAATCGGATAATCGGACAAGTCAATCGAATAATAAGACGATTTGAGTGTAGATGGTTGTTCATTAAATATTATATTTTTATATTATTTTATTTAAATGAAAAATTAATTTTAAATTTTATAAAAGATTTGAATCAAATTTAATTTTTATTCTCAAATTTAAGTTTTTAAATTTTTTTTTATAAATTTTTACGTTAGAATTTTTGTTTTTATAAATAGTTATTTTATTGAATGTTGAAATCCTTTTCAAATTTTAAAAATTTAATAAGAAATTTCAACTTTTAACCTTCTATTTTTTAAATTTAATCTTAATCAAATGATATTGGTTAAAACTCTTAACAGACTCTAAATAGTCCTATTTCAACTGATATTAGAGCAAAATTTATCCATGACCGACAACTAAGAGGCACGACTCACTGCAATTGAGATATTATTAGCAGAATTGAGGGAGATAATTGGACAGTTAATCCTACAACGGGTAACAACCAACCTGTCGCAGCTGAACACCCACAGCTCATTTCAAATCTTGTGGTTGCAAATCCCCAACAGGGTTATCACGAATATTACACGATAAAGATAGACCTTCAAAACTTTTCTGGTTTGTTGGATATAGAATCTATCCTTGATTGATTAACGGAGGTTGATCGATTTTTCAAAATTATGAATATCAAAGAGGATTGAAAGGTTTCGATTGTGGCTTATAAATTAAAGGGTGGGGCAACAGTATGGTGGAAATATGTTCAAAATAAATGCTATTGCAGGAGACTTGAACCTATATGAAATTGGCTATTGATGAAACAGATGATTGAACAGTGATTCTTGCTTAGCGATCACACCCAAGTTTTGTATAACCAATATCATGATTGTGTTCAATGGAGTCGAAAGGAGGATGAATATATAGAGAAGTTTTTGAGATTGCATGTAACGACCCGCAAATCCGGACCGCTATCGGCGCTAGGATCCAGATCGGCTTAAGGCCGCCGGGACCCGTAGCAAGCCTAACATGCATCCTGTATAGCTGGTATAATCCCATACATGATCAAACATAAGCATAAACTTTAAAGTATAAAACTGTAAACTTCTTCTTTAACCCGTTTGACCTGTGTATGCACTATGACTGAACTCATAGAACCCCTAGGGTCAGCATACCCCTTTGTCAAACTCGGTCCATCACATGAAACACATAAAATAAAACTCATGTACAAAGGGATTAACCAACTCGGGCCAAGCACAATACTATAACTCTGATCATATAACATAATATCATTATACAATACAACTCTTGTTACATCAATACATAACCTTACATTACATCATGTCCACAACTATTCTATTACATAATCATGACCATGGACGTAACCTGCTGATCTCCTGACTATCTCTATCTACTCTGCACCTGCAAGACTGGGGTTAGGGGGGAGGGGTGAGCTAGAAAGCCCAGTGAGCAGAAACTAAAAATATTTGCTTTAATTCCTCCATTTTTAGGTATCTTATTATTCATTTTATTATTATTATAGTTCCTCCATTTTTAGGTATCTTATTAAGTAACTTTTTCTTATTCATGCTTTCATGAAATGCAACACATCACAAACATATCACATCAAGGATGAATTTGTCACCTATAGCCCTCTACATACTGTAGTACGTCCAACTATACCAGGGGCGATGAGGCCACACCTAGTATTCGCTTACATATCTCATATCATAACAAGTCCAACTACACCAGGGGCGATTAGGCCTCACCTAGTGTCCGCTTACATAACATAGTACCAAGGGCGACTTGGTCTTTCTGTCTCATATCATACCATGGCATATCATATCATATTATCTCATCTCATACTGAGGGCTAAGGATCATCCAACATCCATCCACATCAACAACATATTATGCAATGCATCATATTCGTGAGTTCTAATGCAAAACAACCTAATACATATATCATGGCATTTATGATGCATGGATCATGCTCTAAAAACATTTAATTTCTTAGCTTAAAACATTAGGTTTAGTTCCACTCACCTGAGACTAGCACTGCACCGATTCTGAAATGGCTGACACTGCTAAACACCTTGGTTCCTCGGGTCCGATCCTACACAGGTGGACTCCAGTGAGGGACCAAACTTACATAAACATAACTCTACTAAACTCCCCAAAAACCCCCTAAAACATCCTGAAAACATCACGTAAAAACATGCAAGAAAAGTCTGGACAGGGCACTTTCGGCGGCACCTTCGGCGGCCGAAAGTCCAGACAGATCCGAAAGTCAGGCAGGTTCGGCGGCACCTTCGGCGGCCGAAACTCCCAGACAGAGACGAAACTCCAACTTTCGGGGGCAGGCTTCGGCAGCCTAAAGCTGCCTCCCAAGCTGGTTCGGCGGCCGAAAGTCCCTTCGGCTGCCGAACCTGGTTTCTGCCAAAGGGCAGAAACTTGGTTCTTCTTGCCCATTCCAACCCCCTACACAACCAATCATGCAAAGACCTATTCTACAACATGCATACTCAAGCATACAAGTTCCTAAGGGTCTCAAACTAACTTAAACCCCAACTACAACACACAAACAAGGCACATTGCTCAAGAACATGCACATTGAACCCATAAACATAACAGAAACTTCAACAAGCCTACTCACGCATTTCTACCCCATAAATCTACTTTAAACTTTCTTAAAACACGCAAGAGAGGTTGGATCTAAGCTTACCTCTTGAAGATCGAGAGGAAAAACGATCCTAGCTTGGAGGTAGGGAGAAATCCGCTCTTTGGTCTCCAAGCTTCCAATCTTACTCTAACTTCAAAACTCTTCAAGAACAAGATGTAACTCGTTAAAATCTGAAAGGTTTGAGGGAAAACATTTAAAATGACCAAAGGAGGGCTAGAGCTCACCGTCGGCCGAAATGGGAGAGGAAACCTCGCCTGTTTCGGTCACGGGGCCTTATATAGGGCTGGTTCTGCCACCTTTCGGCGGCCTAACGTGCCCCCACATCTCATGCATGTTCGGCGGCCGAACATGAGGTTCGGCGGCCGAACCTTAAGTCTTTCAAACAAGGCTTTCGGGGGCCAAAGGCGCTCCCCAAAACCTATCCATGTTCGGCGGCCGAACTTAACTTTCGGCGGCCGAACCTGGTAAAGCCTCCTTAGGCCTTTTTCATTCAAAACTCATTTTCCTTTTTACTTAAAACATAAAATACCTTAAAAACATTTCATAAAACATGGTTTTCCCCTTCTAGAGGTTTCCGACATCCGAGATTCCACCGGACGGTAGGAATTTCCGATACCGGAGTCTAGCCGGGTATTACATTCTCCCCCCCTTAAGAACATTCGTCCCCGAATGTTCCTCAGCTAGGACATGCATAACATGAGACATAACATACAATCATAACAACACATAAGTTCTAATCTAAGAAGAAACACGGTGTCACTGGAGTATGAACTCTCGGTCTCCCTGATGCACTTTTCATCTTAAGGTGATTCTAAGGGACTTTCACCATCGGGATTTCCTTGTTTCCACACTTTCTAACGTGCGTGTCTGCGGTCTGTACTAGCTGCTCAACATAGGTGAGATCCTCTGCGATCTCCACCTCTGGTTCCTTCAAGAACCTCATTCGGACCCGACACAAACTCATATACCTTGGAAACATGGAAAAACGGATGGATTTCTTCCATTGAAGTAGGTAAATCTAACTCGTGGGATACATTTCCAAATCCTTTGCAGGATTTCAAAGGGTCTAATGTATCTTAGAGCTAATTCACCTTTCTGCCCATAACGAGTCACCCTCTCTTTAGGAGACACCTCCAGTAACCTCAACACGCTCCCACTGCGCACTCTAACAAAAACTCTTCTCATCTTCTGAAACTTACATGTCTCTTGCGGACGACTCCATACTCTCCTGTTGACTCTCAGCAGTTCTGTTTCTTCTCATCTTCTGACTAGTGGCTTCCTTCTTACTGTACTAAGGGATGGGGTAAGCTGCCAAGTGGTTTCCGGTTGAGGGCATCTATCGAAATATCTGCCTCAGCCGAATATACCGAACCTTGAAGTCATAACCACTACGCAGTTTTTACCCATCTCCTTTAATTCAGGTTCTTCTCCCTTGACTCAAGATGTATTGCAAGTTTCTTCGATCTGTAAGGATCTACTACCACACCTTATACAGGTACCGCCTCCACATCCTGAGTGCAAAGCTTACCATCGCCATCCTTAGATCATGTATAAGATGATTCAACTCATGCTTCTCCAACTACCTAGAAGCATAAGCAATCATCCTACCCCTTTTTCATTAATACACAATCTAGTTCCACTCGGAACGTATCACGGAACACTGTGAAATCTTCATCACTGGCGGACAGAGCCACCACTGGTGCTGACATCTACATTTCCTTTGGCTCTTCCAAAGCCCTCTTCACTCTGAGTAGACCACACACCTTCTAGTTCTTCTTGATCCGTCTGGCCATAGGAGCAACAACTCTAGAGAAGTTCTAGATGAACCTCCATTAGGTAACCTGCCCAACCCAAAAGCTCTTGATCTTTGTCACTACAATGGGCCTGGGCTAGTCGGCTACAACTTCAACTTTCTCAGGTCTACTTCACTTTTCTTTTCTCCGACACATATGACCCAAGAAAAGTATGCTCCTTGACCGGAACTCACATTTGGAGAACTGAGCATTCAAGCCATGTTCTCTCAGGATCTGCAATCCTGATTTCAGATGATGGGCGTACCCTTCTGTATTTCTGGAACTCACCGAGGTACCGTCAATGAAGACAATAACGGAGTGATCCAGAAACCGACTAAAACTCTGCTTATGAGATCCATGAATGTTGTAGGGGTGTGCATTCACCCGAACGACATTCCTAGGAACCCATAGTGCCCATATCTGGTTCTAAACACTGCTCTCTGTACATCTTCTTCCTTGATCTTAACTGATAGTACCTGGACTTCAAACCTATCTTGGAAGGGCAACTAGCTCCTGCTAGCTGATTTCAACTAGATCGTCGATCCACGGTAACAACTACCTGATCTGGGTAGTGACTTCGTTCAACGACTTGTAGTCGATACAAAGTCTTAGGGATCCATCTTTCATTCTCATGACAACACTGGAACACCCCAAGGCGAAGTGCTCAGTCAGATGGAAACCCTTAACTACCAATTCTTACAACTGATCCTTATAACTCCTTTAACTCTATTGATACCATCCTGTAGGGAGGGATAGAGATTGGTCCAATTTCATGAATTTCTTCTATTTTAAGCTCTATCTCCCTGACAGGTGGTAGTCCTGGGAACTCATCTGGAGAAACATCTAAAACTCTCTCTAACAACGGGCATTGAGGCGGGCTCCCTGACCTGACTGCTATACTCTCTCTGAAGAGCTAGAATCCCTGACAACTTTTTCCTGAACAACCTACGAGCCTATAGGGTTGATACTGAACCTCTAGGTATCCCTATTCTGTCCCCTCTACGGACTACCTCTGATCCATCCTGAACTCTGAACCTGACTACCTTGTCTCTGCAGACTAGGTAGTACCACTAGTAGAAGAACCAATCCAACCCTAGAATGACGTCAAACAGTCAAATCTAGAACCACTAGGTCAGCTGGAAAGCATCTACTCACAACACAAACTCTGACTATACCGGCAGACTGACTCTGCCAAAGATGGATCACACTTGGGTGCACTGACCCCAAGGGGATACTCTAACCCATAAGCTATCAACCCAACCTCACAAGGGCTCACAAGTAAACAAGGAAAAGAGAAACATCATGGTTCATAAAAGCGTACACATCAAACATAAAAGAGTGAGATTACCTGATCCCATCGGGTTTGATGTGTTAGCCTCCTGCTGGGTCATGGCGAAGATCCGCGCTGGAGCTGATGGACCTTCCCCACGGGAACCTGCTGAAGAAGGGGTTGTCCCCCTGTCTCCGCCTCTACCACTGCCCTGAAACATGGATGGAGCTACTGGGTGAGCTACACTGCCC